>NW_027513416.1:65000-199000 GCF_048772815.1 Callospermophilus lateralis
TTGGTAACTTATTTATCTTAGAAATGTAACCATGTCTGTGAAGCCCCAGCTCAAGGCCAGAGGCCTTGTTCACATGTTTTGTGAAAAACTAGTAAGGGGGAGTCTAGCTTAGGAGTGCTGATTTTTCCAGCCAGTGGCCAAATAGAACAGGGAAACACGAAAAGGGGAAGTTTATCTACATTGAACTCTTTTATAGGGACTCTTTGGCTGAAAGTCCTAAAGTCAGCCATGGTGAAGACTGCTGGAGAAGGTCAGTTAAGACTTTTCTGTGGGCCTGGTATAGACGGGGAAGACAGGGAAGGCGGGTCTGAGAGCAGCACCTTGGGTCTGAGCATGAGGAAGGAGAGATGTAAAAGAATAATGGGAAAGGGGTTTGGAATTTTCCAGGCAACAAAACTTGAGCAGTAGAACAGATAGAGCAGAGGGGAAGATGGGAGTTTGTATCCCAAAAAGCCTGTGAGGGACTTTAAATTCTTAGTAACCTGTTTTCAGTGATGACAGAGCAACTTTAAAGGCCATTTTCATTACATCTTGGATAGGGGTCTGAGGGCTCTCCTTAGCTGGTTTGAGCTTTGGGTTAGCTGGTAAGAGGACCTGGTGGGACCTGGTGCGGGCACTGACAGGAGAAGAGAGTAGTGAGTGGGTGGATGGGTACCTCAGTACCTGCTACCTCAGCAAGGGGGCAATAATCTGAGAACCGGCGGTTTGGGTTTTTGATCTAGTAATTGGAGGGAAGAAATCAGGTTGCTGAGGTGGGAGTGACAGCAGAGAGTCTGGAGCAGAAAGCTGAGGGTGAGGATCTATTGGATAAGCATAGTTCAGGATGTGAGCGAAGGAGGGAAAATGCCTCCACTTAGGGGAATTTCCTTCCACCCTTTGAGCACTTGCCGAAGTTAAAAAGGTCACGGAGAATTTTAGGATCTAGAGACCCCTCTGGGGGCCATCGGTATTGGTTGTGTAATTGGTAATATGGCCAATGCTGTGTATTGAATTTTATGAGGAGTTTGGGTTCCACCAGGCACCCCTGTATGCTCACATTCCCATGACTTACAGAAGAAGTCAGCATTTCCCCCACACAGCCATGTCTGTTTGTGGCTTTGATAGTCCGCTGGGCAAACATAGTAATCTAGGCTAGCCAACCTGCATCTGGCTCTCGTGTCCCTGCATCCATAATGTTTGTTTCTATTACCTATGATACGGAAAGGATTTATTGGAATTTTAGTTGGATCCCCTTCATCAGGGATATCCCAATAGGAAAGACCTATAGCCAGCTGACAAATGTCTGGGTGGAGAGATGGCCACCATGTCCCTAAGGGGGCTGTATGCAAGATAGACCATACTTCTTGTACAGTAGGATTTGTGATCAGCCATTACTGCTGAACAGGCTGATGAGGGTTAGGACTACTCTTGGCCAAGGGGAGAGTCTGTAGCCTTATCCACATGGCGAATACGCAATTTGAAAGTGTTACCAGTCTTTTCCAGTTTCCAGTCAGATTTTGGACAGGGCGCAGGCCAGAGATGAGAGACATGGATCCATGAAGTGATTCCGTCTACATTTACCACTGTATGTGTTATATGTAGCACCTTATATGGTCCTTTCCAGTGGGGTTCCAGGGATGACAACTGATGTCGTCTAATGTAGACGAAGTCTCCTACTTGGTATCGATATGGAGTCCCCTCGTCCCCAGGTTGGTCGGCAGTGGCCAGATGTTTCCACAGATATTGCTGATTTCTTTCAAGAGCTTTAAGTCTGTCAAGCAAGGGGGTGTGGAAGGGATCGTTAGGTCTTAGAGTTTGGGTTAGGTCCCTTACTGGAGGAGGGACCATAGAGAATTTCATAGGGGGTGAGGTTACACAAGGAAACAGAGGAGTATGAGTATTTCTTGCATGAAACAGTGCATAAAGCAGGAGAATAGATCGATCTTTTATGCCGATCTCTAAGCTTGATTTTGTTAAGTCTCTTTAATGGTTCTATTTTTTTTTTTACCTGTACTGAGCTCTGGGGTCTATAAGCACAATGTAATTTCCAATTAATCCCCAGGGTCCTGGCTAATCCCTGACTTACCAGGGCAATTAACGCCAGTCCATTATCAGACCCTATTGCCTTAGCCAGTCCGTATCTTAGAAAAATATCTTTCAGCATCTTCTTGACCACCATTTGTGCCATTTATTTTGTTGTTGTTTTTTTTTTGTGTGTGTGTGTGTGGGGGGGGGGGAAGGCTTCAATTTATTCATCCTGAAAATGTATCTACAAAGACTAGGAGATATTTAAGTCCATAACTTCCTGGCTTAATTTCAGTAATGTCCACTTCCAAGAATTGTCCTGGTCTGGTTTCTTGTAGGTGCTTTCCTGCAGGAAAGTTGGAAGGGTAAGCATTAACCAATTGACAGACCCGGCAGGCTTTTTTTACCCGTTCAGTTATTTCTTTTGCTCTGAGTCTGTTAGTGGAAAACTCTGTTCTTGATCCTTCAGGAATGCCTGCAGTTTCTTTGAACCAAGGTGAGTGAGTTGATGTACATTTTTAACTTAGTTTAGGGCTTTCTGAAAATGCAAGCTGGGCTCAGTGAAGTTGAGGGTTTCAGTGTCAGTGTCCTTAGATGTTATCAAAAGCTTGCTGGTGCTCAGGGGTCCATTAGAATTGGGCATCTCTCTTTAACAGCGGGTATAAAGGAGCAGATAAGGACGCAAACCCAGGTATCCATAAGCTGCATAAGCCAGCAGTCCCAAGAAACTCTCTGAGTTGTCTGCTGTTAGATGGGGGTGGTATCTGCTCAATGGATTGTTTTCTGGTCTCAGTGAGCCATCGCTTACTGCCCCTAAGGGAATAGTCCAGGAAGATTACTTCTTGCTGGCAAATTTGGGCTTTTTTGGCAGAAGCACTATACCAGAGTTGAGCAAGCTCGTATAATAATAATTGGGTTCCAGACTCACAGTTTTTCTTGGTGTTGGCTGCCAGTTGCAGGTCATCGACATATTGAAGCAGGGTGACGTCAGGGTGCATAGTTCTGAAGTTGTTGGGGTCTCTGTGGAGGGCTTCATCAAAGAGAGTGGGGGAGTTTTTGAACCCCTGTGGGAGTCTAGTCCATGTTAGTTGACCAGACGTCCCGGTTTCTGGGTCTACCCACTCGAAATCAAATAGCAACTGACTATCTTTATGCAGAGGCAAGCAAAAGAAAGCATCTTTTAAGTCCAGAACAGTATACCATTTCCGCTCATGGTTCAGAGTGCTAAGCAGATTGTACAGATTATGTACTGTGGGGTGAATGTCCTGCACTCTGTTGTAGATCTCTCTTTGGTCTTGAACGGTGTGATAGTCCCCGGTTCCTGGATTTTTATACTGGTAACAGGGCAGTGTTCCAGTTCAAATGACAGGGCCTTAGGACCCTTAAGGCCAGATATTTCTGAATATGGGGCCTTATCCCATCTTTAGCTTTTTTGCTCAGAGGATATTTTTTGACATTGATGGGGGGGCTGAAGTTTTTAACTCCACTGTTATTGGAGGATGTTTCACGGCTACGTGTAACCCAGCAGTTTTTTTCCTAGGCATCTGCGTAATCTGTTATCCATTTCCGGGGTAGCTTGCCTGTTTGATCAGTCTTGGGGGGTTTGACAAGTTGATGTTCATCTTCTACTGACATAGTAAAAGCCGTGACTATAGGAGTTTTTACTGAAAAATTTAGAAATTTCACTTGGGGGCCTTCAGGGTTAAAAGTTATTCTGGCCTGGAGCTTTTTGAGCAGATGTGTGCCCATCAATGGGGTCGGGCATTCTGGGATTACTAGGAACGAGTGATGGATTTTTTCTTTCCCCAGGTCCATGGTCCTCTTAGTTGTCTAAACCCCATATTTACTGCCATTAGCCCCTTGAACTAGAGTCCTTTTTGTTTGATAGATGGCCCAATGGGGCCTTAAGGGCTGAGTATACTTACCCTGTATCCACTTCAAAGTTTAACCCCCCCGGCGAGTACTTTGTGTTCTTTTGGCCGGGCCAGCTACCTCCAAGGAAGGAGGGGCTGTGTGTGCCGTGGGGGTAGTCACCTGGAGGGCGCTGGGCTGGCCTATATTCCTCCAATGGTGGAGAGTCTGAGTCAGCAGCAGGGGAATCTCTTAGAGGGTGTTTGGGGTTGGAGGACAAGGGCAGGGCATAAGGAGGGGGAAGAGAGTCCAGTAGAGTCTTGAGACTCAGGGACAACAGAGGGTGGAGGAGGGGGAGCAGAGGGTTTGAGAGATAGAAAAGTGGGAGAACCAGTAGGAGCGGGGACAGGGACAAGGAAAGGCTTCAACCATGGAAGAGGAGATTTGCAGAGGTCCTGCAAACTAAAGATATATTGCTGTTGATCTGGTTGGCTATGTGGCCCCGGCTGAAAGACAATATCTCTGAGTTTTTGAATTAGTGTGAAGTAGAAAGATCCTTCTGGGGGCCATCCGACTCCAAAGGTGGGTCATTCTGGGACACATAGAGTCTTCCAGATCTGACGTTTTACTGAAAAAAAGAAGATTCTGAGCCTTTAAGCAGACTTTGGTCCAGTGATCAAGGTTCAGGGACAGAGGCATTGAAGTGCTCTGTCCCATATGAAAGATACACAAATAGTGAAAGCAATGACACATGACACAGACAAGACAAGACAATAAAGACAGGCAATGGACGTCCAATACTGAGAACAGGACTGAGTAGCCAGGAAAACCTGATGGGCTGACAATACCGAATCCAAAACAAAATATCACTGAGTTTAGGAGACTATTGTTACTCGGATTCCCGAGTTCTCTGTGGCGTCCCCCAGAGACGTGGCCTGTGGCTCTGTGACACTTCTGTCAGCCACCGTCAGAGAGAGCTCATGCTCATCACCAATAGCCATTTTGCCCATACCTAACCTGAAACCTGAAACAAGAAAGTGGCGCCTTACTTAACCTGAGATGAGCCTATTGGGGGTCTTTCGTCCAACGCTGCTGGAACTCGCTGGGGCCCTCAGATGTAATGGTCAGGCGACCATTGGAGGAAGAGACCACCAAGACACTGTCTCATGCAACAGCAAAGCGTCCAAAATTCTGGGGCTCAGACCTCACTTGAATAGAGCAGAGAGCACTGAGAACAGCTTAAGCAGAGCTTATATACTTTTCTTGAAGAGGGCAGGGAGGGAAGTTTATTGATGGGTCAGGGCAAGTGGGCGGTTTGCATGTAAACGGGTGAGGGTGTACATTCTGCAGTTTGGCAGTTGGGGACAGCACATTCTGGGAACAAGATTAGCAAAAAGTTTTCAAGATTTCAAGAGTGTTTTCTTAAGCATACAGAAAAACAGGAAGAGACAAGTACCTATTTTATTTATTTTCAACAAAGCCTAAATGGAAAGTGAGCATGAATTACTAAAAACATTCATGTCCAGGTTGCCTAATGCTCTCAAATGTCAATTCTATTGGTGACTACATATTTCTTTCTTCCTAAGGTTATATATTCAACCTCAACCCTGTTGTAAATGCCTAATCCTATGACTCACTTAATAATTTGCCTGATTTCCTAAGGTCTCTATTGATACCTCCTTTCCTACATATTTTCCCAAATTCATTATTGTGACTGACACTTAACATGGGCTGACATTAATATTCACTCTCTAACCGAAACCCTATTGGTAAAGAACTTTTTTCCAAATCTTATTCTCACCCTTCTTTCTAAACCTACTGACTATCTTCCTAATTCCACCGACTATCCCTTTTTGACTGGAGGTTCTCTTCGACATTCAATCATCCAAGGTACAACGTCCTATGCCATTGTGTATGGATTTATCTGAGACATTTGTGCAGAAAGTATAACATTGCTAAGTATCCCAATCAAGGTCTCAATGCCCTTCTGGGATGCAAATCTTACCTAGATTTCTGTTTCCATACTTTTAACTCACGTCTATATTCTTATAAATATCACAGATTTCCAATACCATTATTCATCCTGCAGAATGATTCCTAACCCAAATCGAAACTGTTATTAACCGTAACCACACAGTGATCTCTCAATCTAACTTTAGAGAAGAGCAGGGACAGAGTTGGCCTTAAAATATAGGGATGTAGGGGATCTTCCACTTGCTGAGAACCTCAAAGGTCCATGCAGAAATGATCCCTGAAGAAGATGTAGGCAGCTATGAAGGACCTGAGAGAGCAAAAGTCATCTTCCATTGCCAAAAAACCTGGTCAGGATGAAGGGATGTGGCTGAATCAGCCTCTCTCTTAATGTACAGGAGACGGAGCAAACCAGGCCTTTGTGGAGCGCTGTTTCTTGGTGCCTTTGATTTTTATATCATTCTAACTTGTGAATATGTCACATGAAGTAGGGGCAGCCTCCATCTCATGGAACCCATGGAAGCAACTGTTAGGACAAAGTGTTTGCCAAGGCAGTGACCTCATTAAATTCCTGAAGGTAGTAACCTACCTCACTTCCTTGGTGATGGAACACTTTAAACTTGGGATCCAGGAAGCCAGGCACTGAGAGCCAATCCAAGTCCCAGTCCCAGTGGGCTCACTTGTTTGGTGTTACTAAGGACAGAGTCAGTCTTTCTTGGTACCTACTGATGTGAGGATGGCCACATGCCAGGGACCTTTCCTGAGAAAGTAGGTAGTGGCTCTCCACATGCTCCTGACAACGTCACAGAGTTGGCCAAGGAGACCAGATCTGAGAATGGATAGGCCATATCAGGGGAACATAGTATGACCCACCAGTCAAAGGACACTCTGGATAGTTACAAACCTACTTGGGGGAAGGAGGTGCCTTTGTGGGTGTGGGTGTGAGTTTGTGGTTTTGTCTCATGTTCTGAGAATAGGTAGGAAAGGTGGTTTGTTTGGATTGGAATGGACTTTTTCTAGTAAATTGTTTGACAAGGCGAGTGTTTCTATGTCTGTTTCTCCCACTGTGTTCGTGGTTGTAGACATTAGAAAAGAAAATGCATCAATGGATGTTTCCTGTCTTGTAGAAAGCTTCCCAGCATTCATCCTGCCCAATTAACGCATGGACTGTGGCTTGCCTTATGGATGGGCAACACCTACTATCTTACTACGCTTCTGTTTTCTTCCTGAATTCTGGCCACTCTCAAGAATTGGCTCATGGTTTTGTGTCCAAGATATGTACCACCTCCAAGCACTGTGACATGGCCATGTACATGATAACTGAAGGGAATGGGAGGATCTCAGAAAACTCAGATATCAATGTGACCAGTAAAGTCTCAGTGGAGAATCCTTGCTTTGGGCCATTTGCTTACCTATTGCTTCATTGCCCTGAATGTCAGGAAGGTCTTTGCCTCAGGCCACCCCTTTGTGAAGCCTTAAGAAAACAGTTTTCAAATGGAAATGAATGGGCATCACCTGTGGCTCTTTGCTTAATTGCTTCCAAAAGGGATGTGTCTGAATCAGCCTCGTGAACCTGTGTGAGGCTGCTGCTTAGATTCTTAACACCTGATGGATCTAAGGTAAGATTCCATGTGTGCTACAAATACAAAATGGTCAAAATAGCAGTCATTGTGTATGAAGTCTCTCGCCATTTTCTGTAAGGTTCCTGACCTCCATCCTGGCCTGCAAAGGCTAGACCATAGATCCTTGGGTTTTTTCATGACTCCCATTCATATACAGAATTTATACCTGGCAGTCAGTAGGCCTTAAATTGGAGAAGTGGAGCAGTAATAAGGTCAGGCCTATTTGATCACTCCTGGTTCACAGGAAAGGTGTTTAGGCCACACTGACCTTAGGCAAAATAGGGGCGAGGGAGCATATTTTGGACAGGGTCTTGGACTTCACCCCTTTTGGAAATGTCCAGCCAGAGGATTTGATGAGTGTCTACATGGAAGAAGACGAGGGCTATGTGAAAGTGTTTTGGTTTTAATTGTGGTCATTTGTGTGGCAGTTGGAAGACATAACTGTGTCCACCATGGCTTGAACTTTGGTGTGATTCCCCTTAGAGACTGCGTTCTGGACCTGACCTCAGAGAAGAATTGCCATGAATTGTGTTGGGATTTCAGGAGGCTACGCATGAGAGTCCCCATTGGAAACTGAGATATAGGCCCAGGTGGCTCTCCACAGAACACTGGGAATCTCAGCTACGATATCACATGATTTTATTCTGAAAGACTTGGCAACCATAGTTGAGATTCAAAACACACATGGACCTAGCATTGTAGACCTCAATGGGTCTGGCTTCATGTGACCTTTTGGCCACTCCATGGGAAGCCTTGACTGTGAGAGTCCTCCAGAGCTTTCATTGAAATGAAATTCCTCACCATTTAATGGTTCCTGAAAGAATTGAAACTCACAGTGCCTCCAACTTCATCCTTGAAAAATGGCTAGATAAATACCATGAAATTTTTGAAATTCTTATGACCAAGTGGCACTGAAGAACATTTGGATGTGCAGTTGCTGATCATGAGTGTTCCAGAGAGTGCCTTGATTGACTGGGTTTCATGAAAATGGTGTAGAAGAAAGAATCCTGTATGTTGGCGCCTGCTGAGTAGTGACCCAGAGCTGTGGTGTGCAGTTGTGTCATAAAATATCTTGGTGGGGCCATTTGGATCTGCCATTGACTTCCAAATGTCTTGTGGCAGACATGGTGCAGCCAGTAATCCGTATATGTCTGATCTCTTCATATAAAGGCATCTTGTTATATGGAGAGGTTTCAGGGCCGTGTTCAGAATCAGGTTGCAATGGTTGAGGGGGCAAGCTATGTGGGATATAAGCCTCATTGGTGGATTCTCCTGGAGACCCTGACCCACCACACGTGTGAGAAATCCCTCCAGCACTGAGTCCCTGTTGATCTCCTTGTATTTCATGAAGCAAATACTAAACCCCCAGTGCAGCAGCAAGAAACACCATGAAATGTGGAAGATGCGCAAATGGCTTCACATACCACATGGGGAGACACTTAGCCTTCAGTGACAACAGTTTCCCTACAAAGAGAGAATTCTTCACTCCTGCCTCATGTTCATTGGAAAATAAGAAACCATGTCCTCCAGGTCACATAGATGCAGACCCAGCTCTGATGGTCTCACTACAAAGAAGCTAAAGCTCCTGACAACAACATATATTTCAAGTGCCCAAGGTCAGGGAGAGTTTCTCAATAAGTTTTAGGCCGGCAGAGCTCCATGTTTGTGGAGTGTTTACCTGTTTGACCAGGACAGGAGAAAAGACCACTGACTCCAATTAAAATCAAATTAAAGCAAGCTTATTATTTTTCCACTGGCTGAGCTGCCTATCCCTCTCAAAATGGCAGAAACAAGACAGCAACCCCACCTTTCCTACAGCCCAGCTTTATAGTCCAGTAAGTTACACAAAAGGGGTGTTACAGATTACAGAACTCGGAGAAGCATCACGCTATTGCTAGTTTACAATTTTTTTTTTGCTGGCCCCATCATCAGAATTTATGAGGACCATTAGAGACTCACGAGAGTCATTGTCTGGCCAGAGAAGGCCAATATTTATGAGGTGTCACTAAATTTTCAGAGAGGGTTGCTTTCTGGTCAGAGAGCCAGGCATGGGTGAGTTCAAGGCACGGACAGGCATTCCAAGCAGATTCAGAATCTGCAGTAATTTATAGGAAAGCAAAATTATCTTTTCATGACTTTGTGGCAAGATGGCTCCCAATTTTAATAAATGATCAGGTTGGGTTTATCATTCCCCCCCATTTTTTTTTGCTTTTTAATATTTTTTAAATTAATTTTTATTGTAGGTTGTTCAAAACATTACATAGTTCTTGATATATCATATTTCACACTTTGATTCAAGTGGGATATGAGCTCCCATTTTTACCCCATATACAGATTGCAAAATCACATCAGTTGCAGAACCATTGATTTACATATTGCCATTATGGTGTCTGTTGTATTCTGCTGCCTTTCCTATCCTCTACTAACCCCCCTCCCCCCTCCCCTCCCCTCTTCTCTCTCTACCCCCTCTACTGTAGTTCATTTCTCCCCCTTATATTTTTCTCCTTTCCCCTCACTTCCTCTTTTATGTAATTTTGTATACCCCTGAGGGTCTCCTTCCATTTACAGGAAATTTCCCTTCTCTCTCCCTTTCCCTTTCACCTTTCATCCCTGTTTAATGTTAATCTTCTTCTCATGCTCTTCGTCCCTACTCTGTTCTTAGTTACTCTCCTTATATCAAAGAAGACATTTGGCATTTGTTTTTAAGGGATTGGCTAGCTTCACTTAGCATAATCTGCTCTAATGCCATCCATTTCCCTCCAAATTCTATGATTTTGTCATTTCTTAATGCAGAGTAATACTCCATTGTGTATAAATGCCACATTTTTTTTTATCCATTCGTCTATTGAAGGGCATCTAGGTTGGTTCCACAGTCTTGCTATTGTGAATTGTGCTGCTATGAACATGGATGTAGCAGTGTTCCTATTGTGTGCTCTTTTTAGGTCTTTAGGGAATAGACCGAGTAGGGGAATAGCTGGATCAAATGGTGGTTCCATTCCGAGCTTTCCAAGAAATCTCCATACTGCTTTCCAAATTGGCCGCACCAATTTTCAGTCCCACCAGCAATGTACAAGAGTACCCTTTTCCCCACATCCTCGCCAGCACTTGTTGGTGTTTGACTTCCTAATGGCTGCCAATCTTACTGGAGTGAGATTTGCAACAAAATGAAACTGAATCCCTTACTCTCGCCATGCACAAAAGTTAACTCAAAGTGGATCAAGGAACTTGATATCAAATCAGACACATGGCGTTTGATAGAAGAAAAAGTTGGCTATGATCTACATACTGTGGGGTCGGGCTCCAAATTCCTCAATAGGACACCCATAGCACAACAGTTAATAACTAGAATCAACAAATGGGACTTACTCAAACTAAAAAGTTTTTTCTCAGCAAAAGAAACAATAAGAGAGGTAAATAGGGAGCCTATGTCCTGGGAACAAATCTTTACTCCTCACACTTCAGACAGAGCGCTAATATTCAGAATATACAAAGAACTAAAAAAATTAGACAATGAGATAACGAATAACCCAATCAACAAATGGGCCAAGGACCTGAACAGAAATTTCTCAGAGGAGGACATACAATCAATCAACAAGTATATGAAAAAATGCTCACCATCTCTAGCAGTCAGAGAAATGCAAATCATTCCCCCTTTTTTAATGTGTCCCTTCCAAATTTTTGATAGGGTAGGGAAAGAGCAACGAGGGAATTTTAATCCCTCAGGTAACAGTCTCCAAATTTTTAGAACTCACCCAAAATTGGATTCCTGGTTTTACCTGACTTAATTAATTACTTATATTGATATTCTATTTATTTTTGGCTCCATAGTTGTAAGACGAGAGGCGTCACTCATTTTGGCTTCTTCAGAGCTGAGAGAGAGTGACGTGAGTGGGCACAGTATAAGGGACATGAGTTGCCTTTAGAAGTCAGTTGAGGGACATGAGTTGCCTTTTAGAAATCAGTTCGTTTTGAAGTCTGGTTGGGGAAGAACAGGTTGTAAATTCATCTGGGGATGGGTTCTTCTGTGTGAGAAACAAGAACCATGAGTACTGAAAAAATGTTGCAGCAGCTGGAACATGTCACTGTATAGAAGTTCCCTCAGCAGGCTTTAATATTCCCAGTTATCAGG
The DNA here is from genome assembly GCF_048772815.1 of Callospermophilus lateralis. Lineage (NCBI taxonomy): Eukaryota > Metazoa > Chordata > Mammalia > Rodentia > Sciuridae > Callospermophilus > Callospermophilus lateralis. Next base: position 76,578 of record NW_027513416.1, read on the forward strand.
ACTGTCAACTTAATATTTAACATTTAGTGTTACAGTTATCCCTCTCCATAAGATACAGTTTAATGATTTAATATCATCTGATCTTGCAAAATCATTTTACTAGTATGACCTCTGTGTGTAATAGAGAAACCTTTAATTCTGTTACTCAGGGCTGGATAATCGTACTAGCAAACACCAACCCTACCTGTAGGTTAGGAATATCTGTAGGCCTTAAACTAAAAATTTCTGCCTCTGGCAGCTCCTCTTGATAGTCTCTTTTTATAGTTATCAGGCATTCCTTTCTGGGAATCCTTCTTTGTAGCCTCCAGTCTTACTTATTTTGGGAGGCTAACATAATGTGTATAAAAAATTATTATTATTATTATTATTATTATTATTATTATTATTATTATTATTATTATTTAAAATGCCCAGGAATGGCTGTATTTTGGTTTTAACTGTCTTTCCTAAGTGTTTATCATGAAACAGTCAAACTGACTTTTGTTTCTATCTATTGTTAACAGTCAGCTGAGCTTTTATGGGAGTCATTCCTGGGGAAACTTGAGAGCAGCTTCTCAGTTCTGCTAGTGCCATTTGCGCTAGGTGGGTCCAGGTCTTGCTTGACCATGTGGCTACCATTGGAAGCATCAGGGATGTCTCCCTTCTCTGATGACTCTCCTCTTCTTAGCAAATGCACTGATTGGCTTTCTGTTCTCCAGGGGTCTCATTAATCTCCCTAAATGGGAAGATATGAGGCCCAGAGTTGCAAAGCTCTTTGAGAAGTCCCTTGTTCCCTGGATTCAGACTGACTCAGAGGGCAAGAGCCAAATATTGGTTTTCTTGTCCCTTTTCATGTAACTTTAATATAAATCCTAATCTTAATCATCCAGCAAATAAATTTTAACAGCCTTATATTAAGAGTACTGGGCTTTAATGTCTATAACTTTATAATTATTTATCTTTTTTATTAACTGGGATCTGTATTATTCTGTCTGTCTTGTAGGTGATGACTTATTATCTTAAATTAACCCATGTTGTGTTCTTAAAGCAACACTTCTGTAAAACACTAACAAGGAATCTTTAGATCACTTATAAGGAAATTACAAAATAAAATTTTTTAACAAGAGTAAAAATATTTAGTTCGTGTAATAGCTACCCTGAAGTTTTAAGCTGAGTTATACATTATATCCCCTGTTTGAGATCCTAGAAATCTTGACAGAAAAAAAAAACAACTTTTGAACATAACTTTAAATGAAATAATATCTGACCTACTGCTTTCGTAGTCATTCTCACATATAGTAAGATGGGACACAGAGCCTTATCTCAGGTAAGGCAGGGCTCTTTATAAAACTTAAGTGTTTTACTTCTAAAGATGATCTTTGTTTTTTTAAATATCATTTTACAAAGATTACATATATTATTTGAGGTCACATGAACATTAGTTAACACCATATGATATCACATTTAAAACATGAATTTAAGAAAGGCTGAAAGTTTTTAACCTTTATATAGATTAGACTCTCATTAACATAAAAATACATTTAAATTGTTCCCCAATGTAAAAAGTAACATACAACTTTACATATCTTATTGATAAGAGGTAAATGAATGCCCAATATATTTTTTTACCATACAACTTCAGAACACCAGATTGAAATACTGCTCTTTTAAAGTTTCTACCTTACAGATTTGTATACCTGAAAGATATGAGCACATTAATAGCATCACAATTACATTGAAGTTTCTACATTAACCAAGTTTAGCTTTTAAATAAATGGCAGTACAGTGCTCTAAAATAACAGTTCTTATTTAATCAGTTGTTTAATTTTTATGGTTGCTTGCTCTAGAAAAAATAAAACTTAATAAACACAATGTTATGGGTAAACTTATGTTTTAAGAAATTTTTGTCTCTTTAACACATGACTGATTATTACAATCTTATACAGACATTAGTACAAACTTATACAGACCTTAGTAAATCAATCAGATATCTAACAAAAGTACTCATGAATGAGTAATCCCATATCAAATTTACTTTACTTATTTATCAATATATTAGACAAATATATTGAACAGTGTAAACCATTTTTTTGTTGAAGGAAAAGTCTTAGAACCAAGGCATATTAGAACATTTGTAGACATTAATATTTTATTAGATTTTTGAACACCTAGAAAAACTTGTAAGCTTAAATTTAAAGACATTTATTTTTATCTCTTTATCCAATTTAAATTCAACTATTTAAATCACTTGAATTAAAGATCTTTGGATCCACTTTTTAAAATTTGTTTTTATGAGCGTTTTTGTTTTAATGAGTGCTCTTTATAAATGTTAATTTGTGTATCATATATATGATATACGGACATATGATTATATAGACATACAACACATAACAAAATTGTGCACACATAATAATAGTAAAGGCCTTGTAGCTTTTCCAGGTGAAATATCCATTGCAATGTTTCAAAAACTACACAGTTAGTCAAAGATAGAACTGGTCAGAAAAACATCATCCTAGGTCTTTAGGATCAAAATCATGAGCTCAAAAAAAAAAAAAAATAAAGAATCTAAGGAAAAAATAAGAGTCCTAGAATAATTGACTGGCCATTAATTAGTAAATACGATACAATTTAATTTTTTTTAGGCCTCAGATCACTCTCCTACTGAGCTTGCAGGCCTCTTTCATTTGCCATTCAACATAAGTCCTGGCTGAGGTCTGGAAAGAGCAGGAAAAAGCTGCTATTCTGAGCAGACACCTCAGGCCTAAGGCATTTCAACCATAATTTTCAGGTTCAGATGTTGAAAATTATAATACAATTTTAAGACAAAATTCACAAAATTTTATGATACAAGTTTAAGACACAGTTTACAAAATTTTACATCTTTATATCTTGTTTTGTCAACAGATACCATACTATGATTTACTATCCTTGTCCAAATTAATGCACTGGTACACACAGTGACATTTTCCCAGGCTACCCAATTAAAAATTGGTGAAAAAAAAGCCTGAATGATTGGGAAGTTACTTGCCAACTTGGAAGTAGAGTTCTCTAGTTTTCCATCCTAAGTATTTAAGTTCTCTGGCATGAATTATCTGAAATCATAAACTAAACAATTTCCTAAACCCGACTTTTAACTGCAAGATTGTGCAATGCTTCAAAAACCCATTCAGATGCCAGATTGTTACAAAAAAACATCATCATTTAGATACACATTCAGCTAAGATCATTCCCAAGAAATGATTTATAATATCAACACATTATTGCACATGTCTTAAAGGGCCAGAAACAAAGACACAAGACAGACTGAAAGGAGCTCCAGACTATGGCTTACAGACAGAAGCCTTTAAACCAGAGCAGATAAGAGAAAAATCTCCTACACCAGTGGCACCATAGATTTTCCCACAAGGGAACCAGATGTTTTCACAGAGGGACAACCTGAAATGTAAAATCAAGGGTCTCCATGGTGACTTTACTGTATTTAGTGTCCCCTTTTTCTTTTTCTCTTTTTTAAGAAAACAGAGATGGCAAAATCCTTACAGTGCAGGGAAGGAAGTAGGTAATTCTCTGAAGCAACAGGGCTTGGGCAGCTGCTGGAAGTCCCTCAGTCCCTCCTTTCACTTACAGGATTAGCTCCTCTTGTTCGGTTCCACCCCAAGCACGCTCCGTCTCCTAACATTTCAGTAGTCAGCTCTCAAAGAGTTCCGGGGTGTGGGGGGTACCAAAAATTGTAACTTAAAGTTTGGTTCCTGATTTTGAAGCCAATTAATACCAATTTAATAATGAGGACAGGGTTTGAGAAAAAGAAAAAGGGAGATTTACTGCTTTGCTAACAAAGGAGAAAAACAGGGGTCTCTGCCCAATGGTTGTGATTCTATCGATCTGAAGGGACAAGGGGTTTTAAGGAGTTTCACGTGTTAACCTGGGAGATACTCAGTTCTTAGGTCCCCAGCAGGCATTGCCCTCTGCAGTGGGTGTGCTCCAGGCAGCCAGCTAGGGGCTTCTCTCATCCTGCTTAACAAAGGGTATTAAAGTTCATCACAGTTCTTTAAAACACAGTCCAAATGGGTGTCAGTTTACTTGCTTTATTACCCATTTTCAGTTAAGTTTTACCACAGAAATCACACAACAAAACACACTAAAACAAACCAAAAAAAAAAAAAACATATGAAACCCAGAACAAAACACACACAAAAAAACAGAAAACCAGCGCAGAAACAGAAAAACAAAGGAACTATGCAACGTCTTGCTAAAGCTCTGGGATAGGAGCTCCTGCGTGCCCATTGGCACCTCTCTATGCTTTCAGAGGAATTCCCTACAGAACATAACAGAGGACAGAATGATTCTCGTTACTGTACCAGACAGGAGTATATGTGTGTCTCCCCAGGACACCACTCTGTCATCAGAAGAGATCTCCCTTAACCGGATATCAGATGTTATATAGGCGCCACTTACCTATGGAGGCCTCCTCCACCATGTGCTTGCTAATAGTTTTAGGGCGGTGGTTCACTGCAGTGCTCCCTGGACCAAAATCTCACACCAAGGCCTTGGAAATTGCCTCTCCATGCCAGAGCCCTGGAGGAAAGGCCAGCTTCAGAATTTCCAGTAGTCTGGTCTTGTGATCTATTGGGGCAGTGTCATCTCGATGGGAAACTACAAAATATTACACCAGGATGCAAGAAAAGACCACTGACTCCAATTAAAATCAAATTAAGGCAAGCTTACTATTTCAAAGTGGATCCAAAGATCTTTAATTCACATGATTTAAATGGTTCAATTTAAATTGGATAAACAGATAAATATAAATGTCTTTAAATTTAAACTTACAAATTTTTCTAGGTGTTTAAAAATCTTATAAAATATTAATGTCTACAAAAGGTCTAAAATACCTTTGTTCTAGGACTTTTTCTTCAATAACAACAAAAAAAATGGTTTAAACAGTCTCCTACTCTAAGCCATTTTCTACCATCAATGGACCCTTCAGGGGGAAACCATGGACACAATTCTCCTATGTATGAAAAGAATAATTTTAAGTCCTTTTTCTTAACATGTGCCCCCTATGTCTTGAGGGCCTCCTTGAGGCCTGACAAAAACAAATCATGTGACGAAACTGCTTGTCCCATGGTGGGTCACTCACCATGTGTCATCCCTACTCTCCTCCTGGATCTGTCTTTCGGTGGTGTCTGCTGAGGCAATCGCAAGCTCCGCTTTTTTAAGTCTTCCCTGAGGACAGGTTTCCCCCTCAGTCAAAGGCTCGAGCCCCAGTAGGTAGGTGCCAGATATCCCGGCTGGCAGGACACATCAACGGGGGTGGTGAACCTAGATGGGGAGTAATGAAGGGACAAGAGACACGAGAGATGACAGCAAGACAGGAGTTTTAATCAAGCTGCAAATTTTTATTATTCACACAGGGGTATTTATATACTGGGTATGGGAAAGCTCTCTTATTGGCAGTTCCTGGATGTCTTCACAAGGTGAGATAACCTCAGGATGTTTCAGTAAGACAGATGGCCCCATGATGTCTCAGGGAGACAGATGGTTACAGGATATCTCCTAGGCAGGATGTCTCCCAGGTGGCTGTTTCTTGTAAGTGTCAGGCTATTCTATGAAGGAGAAATTCCTTCTACCCCTGACAGTCAGGGATTTAGTATTTTAAATGGAAATTTGGAAAATGAATCCAAAGTGTATGCAAATATGTGCTACACAAAAATCTTCCCACTCTCATTCAGAACAATTCCTTGACATTACCTTCGCACCAAGTAAGACACAATTAGAGAAGAAAAGTTAGAAAATCTGTGAATACATATCTGCAATGGAAAATGTTCAGGAGTTCACATCTTTGGAGGTTGTAGAGGAGATTCCAAAAGTAAGAAACAGGGTAAAAATACCACAAACATGGAACTCTGCAATCCTAAAGACTGCTTGAGAAACTTCCTCTGAGGTTGGCACTTGAAATATATGTTGTTGTCAGGAGCTTTAGCTTCCTTTGTCGTGAGACCATCAGACCTGGGTCTGCATATATGTGACCTGGAGGACATGGTTTTTTTATTTTCCAGTGGACATGAGGCAGAAGTGCTGAAATCTCTCTTTGTAGGTAAACTGTTGCCACTGGGGGCTAAAACTCTCCCAGTGTAGACTGTGAAGCCATTTGGTCATCCTCAAATTTTCATCGTGTTTCTAGCTGCTGCACTAGGAGTTTGGTATTTGCTTCATGAAATACAAGGAGTTCAACTGGGACACAGTGCTGGAGGGAGTTCTGTCACGTGTTGTGAGTCAGGGTCTGCAGGAGAATGCACCAACCAGACTTCTATCCCACATAGCTTGCCCGCTTGACCAAAGCAACCTGATTCTGAACATTGCCCTGAATACTCTCCAGGTAACAAGATGCCTTTACATGCAAGGGTCTGCTGGCTGCACCATGTCATTCACAAGCCATTTGGAAGCCAATGGCAGATTTACATGGCCCCACCACACATGTTTCATCACACACCTGCACACCACAGCTCTGGCCCCACTACTCAGCAGGCTCCAACTAACTAGCATCTCTGTTATACACCATTTTTATGAAACCCAGTCAATCAAGGCACTGCCTGGTACACTTTTGATCAGCAACAGGACATCAAAAGTTTCTCCCATGCCACATGGTCATGGGAATTAAAAAAATTTCATGGTATTTATCTAGTCATTTTTCAACGATGAAGTTGGAGGCACTGTGGGTTTCAATTCTTTCAGGAACCATTAAATGGTGAGGAAGTTCATTTCAATGAAATCTCTGGAGAACCCTCACTGGCAAGGCATCCAAAAGAATGGCCAAAAGGTCCCATGAAGCAAGGCCCATTGAGATCTACAATGTGAGGTCCATGTGTGTTTTGACTCTCAACTATGGCTGCCAAGTCTTTCAGAATAAAATCATGTGATATCCTGGCTGAGATTCCCAGTGCTCTCTAGAAAACCAACCAGTGCTTAGATCTCAGTTTCCAAGGGGGAGTCTCTTGTGTGGCCTCCTAAAATTCCAACACAATTCATGGCAATACTTCTCTGAGGTCACTTCCAGAAATCAGTCTCTAAGAGGAATCACACCAGAGTTCAAGCCCAGGTGGACACAGTCATTTCTTCCAACCGCCAAACAAATGACCACAATTAAAACCAAAACACTCCCACATGGTCTTCAACTTCTTCCATAAAGACACTCATCATAACTTCTGGATGGAGGTTTCAATGAGGGGCGCAGCCCAAAAGAGCGTCCAAATAAGCTCCCTTGCCCCTCATTTGCCTAAAGTCAGGGTGGCCTGCACACCCTTTCTGTGAACCAGGAGTGATCAAATAGACATACCGTTAATACTGCTCTGCTTCTCCAATTTGAGGCCTATGACAGTCAGGTATAGATTCTTTATGTGAATTGGAGTCATGAGAAACCCCAAGCACCTATTAGCTAGCCTCTGCAGGGCTTTTAAGAACTAATTTGACACAAAGTATCCCTATTCTCACTTGATGGAAGTCAGGAACCTTACAGAGGAAGGTGAGAGACTTCATCCACAATGACTGCTCTTTTGGCCATTTTGGTTTTGGATGCACACATGGGATCTTTCTTTAGATCCATCAGATGCTGAGAATCTAAGCTGCAGCCACTCACATGGCTAAGAGACTTATTAAGACATATTCCTTTCCCAAGCAATTAACCAAAGAGCCACAGGTGATGCCCATTCATTTCCATTTGAAAACTGTTTTCTTCAGGCTTCACTAAGGTGTCGCCTGAGGTAAATACCTTCCTGACATTCAGGGCAACAGAACCATAGGTAAGCAAATAGCCAAAAAAGGGTTTCTCCACTGAGACTTTCCTGGTCACACTGATATCTGAGTTTTCTGAGATGCTCGCCATTTCCTTCAGCTATCCAGTACAAGGCCATTTCATAGAGGTTGGAGGTGGTACATACCTTGGACACAAAACCATGAACTTATTCTGGTGAGTGGCCAGAATTCAGGAAGAAAAGAGAAACCTTGGAATAAGAGGTGTTGCCCATCCATAAGTTAAGCGGATGTCCATTCATAAATTGGGCAGGTTGAATGCTGGGAACCTTTGTACTAGACAGGACACATCTATTGATGCATTCTCTTTTCCAATGTCTAGAACCACGGACACAGTGGGATACACAGACATAGAAACACTTGCCTTGTGAAATGACGTACAAGAAACTGTTCACTCCAAACCAAACAAACTGCCTTTCTTACAAATACTCAGAACATGAGACAAAACCACAAACCCACACCCACACCCACAAAGGCACCTCCTTCCCCCAAGTAGGTCTGTGACTATTTGGAGTGTGCTCTGACTGGTGGGCCATACTATGTTCCCTCGTAGTAGCCTGTCCTGTCTCAGATCTGGTCTCCTTGGCCAACTCTGTGAATTTGTCAGGAGACTGCAGTGAGCAACTGACTTTTTCTCAGGAAAGGCCTGTCTTCAGAGCTCTCCTAGCATTAGGCCAACCTCACATCAGTAGGCACCAAGAAAGACTGACTCTGTCCTTGGTAAATCCAAACAAGTGAGCCTACAGGGACTGGTACTGGGACTGGCTCTGGGTGCCTGGCTTCCGGGATCCCAATTTCAGAGAGTTCCATCACCAAGGAAGAGAGGTGAGGTGTCTTCCTTCAGTAAGTGAATGAGGTCACTGCCGGGGCAACCACTTTGTCCTAACAGCTGCTTCCAAGAGTCCCATGAGATGGAGGCTGCCCCTACTACCTGGGACAGTTTCACAAGTTAGAATGGTATATCAACCATTGGCACCCTGGAACAGCTCTCCACACAGGCCTCCTTTGGTCCATCTTCTCTACATTAAGAAGAGAGAGGCTGATTCAGACACAACCCTTCATCCTGATCAGGTTGTTTGCAATGGAAGAAGACTTTTGCTCTCTCAGGTCATTCATAGATGCCTACATCTTCTCCAGGGATCATTTCTGCATGGACCTTTGAGGTTCTCAACAGGTGGAAGATACCCTACATTCCTGTATTTTAAGAACACTCTGTCCCTGTTCTTATGTAAAGTTAGATTGAGGGAACAGTGTATGGTTAGGGTTAATAACATGTTCGATTTTGGTTAGGAATCATTCTGAAAGATGAATGTCGAAGAGAACATCCATTCAAAGTAGGATAGTCGGTAGGATTTTGAAGAAAGATGGTAGCTTCAGAAAGAAGAGTGAGTATAGGATTTGTAGGAAAAGTTCTTTAGCAATAGGGTTTCGGCTAGAGTGAATGTAAATGTCAGCACATGTGAAGAGTCAGTCACAATATTGAACTGGGGTAAATATGTAGGAAAGCAGATATCAGTAGAGACATTAGGAAATCAGGCAAAGTATAAATTGAGTGATAGGATTAGACATTTTCAACAGGGTTGAGGTTGAATATATAATCTTAGGAAGAAACAAATATGTAGTCACTAATAGGATTGACATTTGAGAGCATTAGGCAACCTGGACATGAATGTTTTTAGTAATGCATGCTCATTTCCGTTTAGGCTTTGGTACAATCAGAAGAGTGACCTTTGCATTTTGTGTCCTGAATATTACTGTGACAAAATGTATATGTAGATCAAATGACATGAGTATTTCTTCCACCATTTCTGAGAGCAGTATTTTGAAGACGTATAAATTAGTATTGGGGGTACAAAGAGGTGTACCCTGTGTCTATGAATATAGAGATAATGTATGAATAGACCATTGTGTGAATAAATAATATAACTGGTTCCCCTTTAAATAATAGATGGAATTGATATCTGAAAATATATAAGGAATCTTATATTGATATACAATCATTCATTGTAATCAGTTATACATGTATTGGTTATATTAGGATTATTGTTTATCATGAATGATGTGTGAGTTTTGCTTCAAAAGTGATTATGGAATTTGAAAATAATATGTATGGAAAGAGTTCTTATGAAAATACCAGGCAAGAAACATGGAGGAATTCATGGGTTCTAAAGCAGGACGTGATTGAAAGTGAAACAAATGCCTATAAATTTGCTACATTGTGAATAAAATATACATCCTATGATGTGCATAAACTGCAGAAATAGTAATGTACCCGTGTTGAATAAAAATGAACATCAAAATACACATCATGTCCCATAGGAATCTACTTGCATTGATGTTAAACTGGGTCAGTTATGATAGAAATATTAGGATTTGTATGCACCATTCACTGAAGTTAGTTTTCAGTACTAAGAAACAAATATGTACTTCAGGTGGATGAATATTTCTGAGAATAACCATGTGAAAGTTGATTATAAATCCATATACATGAATATGAATGAATTTATGGATTGTATAGTAAGACACATATATTTCATATTTTGAAAAATCTGTAGAGTGTATATTTATACACACACACACACACACACACACACAGACATTAAAAAGTAGCAATATATACACCAATCGAAATTCATCATGAAATATATATAATCCACAGATCCAAAAGTATTCATTTTTGTGAAAATGGATTTACGTATAATGTTGTTCAACTAGGAAGCTAACCCATAGGTTGAATATTCAATTCCAACAGCGTTTTGTAGGAGTGGTCTCTTATCACAATTTGTATCTGCCAAGTCAGCCACCTCACCAGAATGTACGTGTGGCACCCCAGGTAGGATTCTATATGTTCATATTAAAATACATGTGCTGAATAGGCTACAGAGAAAGGGAGACAGGTATTCACATATTTGTTAAGTTTAAAAACACATGGAAATCTATTTCAAGAAATACTTGAGTAGATTTTTAACTCCTACGCTATATCATGAAAAAGGCAACTCCAACTATACAACATGCCTCCTCTGAACTGCTTGTATTTCTATTTTGTTTGGTTTATTTTTCTCCATCATATTATGATTTGTAGTTGGAACCCTGGGCTTGTTCTGCCGGTCGGTCGCAGGTCTGGCTACCTTGCAGGCACGTTCGGCCTCTCTGCTCTGCCCTTACTTTAATTGGGGTGACGTGTCTACCACGCCAGCGGGTCGCTGGGCCTGTTCCGGGCGTGGGCGACGACTCTGCTCTGCCACTACTCCAATTGGGGTGACGTGTCTACCATGCCGGCAGGCCGCCTGGCCTGTTCTGCCAGTCAGTCGCAGGTCTGCCTACCTTGCGGGCACGGGCAGCGGCTCTGCTCTGCCCCTACTCCAATTGGGGTGATGTGCCTACCATGCTGGCAGGCTGCTGGGCCTGTTCCGCAGGTCCATTGCAGGTCTGACTACTTCGCGGGCTCGGGCTGTGGCTCTGCTCTGCCCCTACTCCAATTGGGGTGACGTGACAACCACGCCTGCGGGTCACTGGGCCTGTTCCGGGCACAGGCAGCGGCAATGCTCTGCCCCTACGAGAATTGTGGTGACGTGACTACCACGCTGGTGGGTCGCTGGGCCTCTTCCAGGCGCAGGCGGCAGCTCTGCTCTGCCCCTCTGGCTTGATGACAAAGTGAGAGAGACTTGGGTGTTTGTGAGTCACTTTCTTTACCAACAGACCAACTGTTTCTGTCGTCACTGGTATTGATGAAGTTATCTCCTCCACCGCTTTGTGATGACATCAGATCTCTGCCATGTTGGTATCCCATGCGAACGGCAGCATTTAGTTCCGTTTGCCGGGTGACCAAAGCAACGGGTGAGTCCTGACTGGCCCTCACAAGCCCCATCTCAATCCTGTTGCCACTGCCTATGAAGGATCGGTTGGTATTTACCTCCACAGTATTCAGCAGGACCCGGACCGAGAAGCAGTTTCTGCGGGTTCTTTAGCCCTGGGCCAGAGCAGTTCCAGGAGCCGGAATTTGGCCGCTCCGTGCTCGGTGTATGTTTTGATAGGAGCAGGCTCTAAGAAGAAATTTCTGTGGGTTCTTTAGCACTGAGCCTGAGTAATTTGTCTGCGAGATGCAGGTGAATGGCAGCCTGAAATTACCTGTTCTATAGCTGAATGAGATGCGATCAGTCGAAAACAGCGATGGTGATGTCAGCTCTCCAAGATGGTGGCCGCTGGCTTCCTCTGTGGTATGACCGGTGTGGAGAACCGAATTGGACTGCTTTCTTCCCCCATCTCAAACCCAGAATTCATCACTGACCACAGTGATTGCACAGCTGGCAGGAGCCCACAGAATTTTCAGTGCTGTATCTTTGCGTTGCTATCTGGTCGTTTCCCGGTGCGCACAGCAGATTCTAGCCGCAGGGTGATTTGCTGAATAAGCAGTGTGACCCTCCCTGTGGACAAATCACTCAAGTTTGAGCGCCCGTAGCTGATTGGCCAGTGATGGAAATCCTTCCTCTAGGTTTTGAAGCACCTCAATTTTGCTGAAAATTCCTAACAAGATAGCTTTTAGCCTTTCTAACTCGTCATTCTCCACACAGTGATGTGGTACACGGGGATGATGAACTCACATTGGGGCCATCATATGATCCCCTGAAGTTAGTTGTCAGTACTAGGAAAAAACAAATGTGTATTTCAGGTGGATGAATATTTCTGAGAATAATCTTGTGAAAAGATGAGTATAAATCCACATACGTGAATATGAATGAATTTAGGGAGTGTATAATAAGACACATATACTTCATATTTCGAAAAATCAGGAGAGTGAATACATATATACATACATATATATATATATATATATATATAAATACACACACACAGAGACATTAAAAAGTAGCATTATGTATGCCAATCGAAATTCACCATGAAATATATATCATCCACAGATGCAAAAATATTCATTTTACTGAACATGGATTTATGTTGTTCAAATAGGAAGCTCACCCATAGTTTGAATTTTCAGTTCGAACAGCATTTAGGAGGAGTGATCTCGTCTAACAGTTTGCATCTGCCAAGTCAGCCAACTCACAAATATGTACGTGTGATACCAGGAAGGATTCTATATGTGCATATAAAAATACATGTGCTGAATAGGCTACAGAGAAAGGAAGACAGGAATTCACATATTTGTTAAATTTAAAAACACATAGAGAACTATTTCAATAAAAAATTGACTAGATTTATAACACCAAGCCTTCATCACGCAAAAGGCAAGTCCAACTATACACCATGCCTGCTCTGAACTGCATGTATTTCTATTCTGTTTGGGTTATTTTTCTCCATCATATTAGGATTAGTAGTCAGAGTCTAGTAGGGTATGGTTTAGTGTCAGGGATTCAGTATTACGAATAGAAAATAGGAAAATGAATTCAATGTGTATGCATATATGTGCTACACAAAAAACTTCCCACTCTCATCCAGAACAATGCCTTCACATTACCTTGTCCCAAAGTAAGACATAATTAGAGGAGAAGAATTAGAAAATCTGTGAATACATATCTGGAATGGAAAATGCTCAGGAGTTCAAAACCTTGGGGGTGGTAGAGGAGTTTCCAAAAGTAAGGGACAGGGTAAACCTTCCACAAACATGGAGTTCTGCTGGCCTAAAGACTTCTTGAGTAACTGCCTCTGAGGTTGGGCACTTGAAATATATGTTGTTGTCAGGAGCTTTAGTTTCCTTTGTAGTGAGACCATCAAAGCTGGATCTACATCTATGTGACCTGGAGGACATGTTTTCTTATTTTCCAATGAACATGGCACAGCAGAGATTAATTCTCTTTTTGTAGGTAAACTAAGGCCATTGGGGCTAAATGTCTCCCCGTGTGGATGTGAAGCCCTTTGGTCATCCTCCACTTTTCATGGTCTTTCTTGCTGATACACTGGGAGTTTGGTATTTGTTTCATGAAATAGAAGGAGTTGAAATCGTCCCCGTGTTGGAGGGAATTCTGTTACGTTTGGTGGATCAGTGTCTACAGGAGAATGCACCAGTCAGGCTTCTATCCCACATAGCTTGCCCCCTTGTCCACAGCAATCTGATTCTCAACATTGCCCAGAATTGTCTCCATATAACAAGATGCCTTTTCATATAAAGGTCTGCTGGCTGCACCATGTCAGTCACAAGCCATTTGAAAGCCAATGGCAGATCCAGATGGCCACAACACAGATGTATTATCACACACCCGCACACCACTGCTCTTGGCCCACTACTCAGAAGGCTCCAACTTACTGGCATCTCTGTTCTACACCATTTTCTTGAAACCCAGTCAATCAAGGCACTGTCTGGTACACTCATGATCAGCAATAGAACATTGAAATGTTTTCTAGTGCCCCCTGGTCGTGGGAATGTCCAAAATTTCATGATATTTATCTAGCCATTTTCAAGGATGAAGTTGGAGCCACTGTGGGTTTCCCATTCATCCAGGAACCATAAAATTTTGAGAAAGCTCATTTGAAAGAAAGCTCTGGAGAACTCTCACAGGCAAGGATTCCCAAATAGGGGCCAAAAGGTCACATGAAGCCAGGCCCATTGAGGTCTACAATGTGAGATCCATGTGTGTTTTCTCTCTTAACTATGGCTGCCAACTATTTAGGAATAAAATCATATGATATCCTGCATGAGATTCCAAGTGTGATTTTGAAATCCATCATGGGCCTAGAACTCAGTTTACAAGGGTGACTCTCATGTGTGGCCTCCTAAAATCCCAACACAATTCATGGAAATACTACTCTGAAGTCAGTTTCAGAACTCAGACTTATGGGGAATCACACCAGAGTCCAAGCCCAGTTGGAACAAGTCATCTTTTCCAACCACCACACAAATGACCACAATTAAAACCAAAACACTCCCACATGGCACTGAACTTCGTCCATATAGGCATTCATCATAACCTTTGGCTGGAGTATTCCATGAGGGGCACAGCCCAAGAGAGTGTCCAAAATGAGCTCCCATGCACCTCATTTGCCAAACTTCAGGGTGGCCTGGACATACTTTCTGTGAACCAGGAGTGGTCAAATAGGCCTGCCCTTAATACTGATCTGCTTCTCAAATTTGAGGCCTTCTGACTGTGGGGTTTAGATTCTTTATGTGAATTGGAGTCATGAGAAAACCCCAGCAGCTCTGCAGGGCTTTGAATAACACATTTGACCCATAGGATCCCTATTCTCACTTGATGGAGGTCAGGAACCTAACAGAGGAAAGCAAGAGACTTCATCCACAATGACCGATATTTTTACCATTTTGGTTTTAGATACACACGTGGGAACTTTCTTTAGATCCATCAGGTGCTGAGAATCTAAGCCATAGCCTGACAGAGGGTCAAGAGGCTTATTCAGACACATCCCTTTCCAAAGCAATTAAGCAAAGAACCACAGGTGATGCCCATTCATTTCCAATTGAAAATGGTTTTCTTCAAGTTTCACAAAGGGGTGGCCTGAGGCAAAGACCTTCCTAACATTCAGGGCAATAGAACAATAGGTAAGCAAAAGGTCCAAAGTAGGGTTTCTCCACTGAGACTTTCCTGGTAACACTGATATCTGCGTTTTCTGTGATGCTCGCCATTCCATTCTGCTATCCATTACATGGCCATGTCAAAGAGCTTGCAGGTGGTACATATATTGGACACAAAACCATAAGCCTATTCTGAATAGTGGCCAGAATGCGGGAAGAAAACCAAAACTTAGGAAGATAGTAGGGGTTACTTAGGAAGATAGTAGGGGTTGCTCATCTATAGGGCAAGCTGCAATCCATTCACAAATTGGGTAGGATGAATGCTGGGAAGCTTTCTACTAGATAGGACATATCCATTGTTGCATTCTCTTTCACATGTCTACAACCACGGACAGTGTTGGATACATTTACATAGAAACACTCGCCTTGTCAAATGACTTTCTAGAAACAGTCCACTCCAAACCAAACAAACCGCCTTTCCTACCTATTCTCAAAACATGAGATAAAACCACAAACCCAAACCCACACACACAAAGGCACCTCCTTCCCCAAGTAGGTCTCTGACGATCCAGAGTGTCTTCTGACTGGTGGGCCATTCTATGTTTCAATGAAATGGCCTGTCCCGTCTCAGATCTGGTCTCCTTGGCCATCTCTGTGAAGTTGTGAGGATCCAGTAGTGAACCACTTCCTGCTTTCTCAGGATAGGCCCCCTCTTCATAGCTCTCTTGGCATTTGGCCTTCCTCACATCTGTAGGTACCAAGAAAGATTGACTCTGTCCTTGGTAAATCAAAACAAGTGAGCCCACTGGGACTGGGACTTGGAATGGCTCTGGGTGCCTGGTTTCCTGGATTCCAAGTTCAGAGAGTTTCCTCACCAAAGAAGTGGGGTAGGTCACTTCTTTATGGAACTGAATGAGGTCACTGCCTTGACAACCACTTTGTCTTAACAGTTGCATCCAAGGGTCCCATGAAATGGAGGCTGCCCCTACTTTCTCTGACACTTTCACAAGTTAGAATGGTATATCAAACATAGGCTCCTGGGAACAGCTCTCCACACAGGCCTGGTTTTGACCATCCTCTCTACATTAAGAAGAGAGAGGCTGATTCAGACACATCCTTTCATCCTGACATCTTTGTTTGCCATGGAAGATAACTTTTGCTCTCTCAGGTCCTTCATAGCTGCCTACGTCTTCTCCAGGGATCATTTCTGCTTGGACATTTGAGATTTTCAGCAGGTGGTAGATACCCTACATTGCTGTATTGTAAGATAAACTCTGTCCCTGCTCATCTGTAAAATTAGATTGAGTGAACAGTGTATTGTTAGGGTTAATAACATGTTCCATTTGTGTTAGGAATCATTCTGTGGGATGAATAATGGTATTTGGAACCTGGTATATTTATAAGAGTATGTAGTCGAAATATAAATATGAAAACAGAAGTCTAGGTCAGATTTGAATCCCAGAAGGGCATTTGGCCCTTGATTTAAATACTTAGCTTTGAATTAAGTCCTGCACAGTTGCTTCAGATCAATTGGTATACAATGGCATAGGACCATGTACCTTGAATGATTGAATGTTGAAGAGAACATCCATTCAAAAAGGGATAGTAGGTAGGATTAGGAAGATAGTCATTAGGTTTAGAATCAAGAGTGAGTATAGGATTTGGACTAAAATTTCTTTAGCAATAGGGTTTCAGGTAGAGAATGAATGTAAATGTCAGCACATGTGAAGAGTCAGTCACAGTGATGAACTGGGGAAAATATGTAGGAAAGCAGATATCAATAGAGACATTAGGAAATCAGGCAAAGTATAAAGTGAGTGATAGGATTAGATATTTTCAACAGGGTTGAGGTTGAATATTTAATCTTCAGGAGAAACAAATATTTAGTCACCAATAGGATTGACATTTGAGAGCATTAGTCAACCTGGACATGGATGTTTTTAGAAATACATGCTCACTTTCCATTTAGACTTTGGTACAATTATGTGTACACGGTGTCTATGAATATAGAGATAATGAATGAATAGATCATAATGTGAATATATAATATAACTGGTTTCAACTTTCAATAATGGACTGAATTGATATCTGAAAATATACAGGAAATCTTATATTGATATACAATAATTCATTCTATCCAGTTATACTTCTAATGGTAATATTAGGGTAATGAGTTTTCATGAAGAGTGTGTGAGTTTTGCTTCAAAAGTGATTATGTAAATCGAAAATAATGTGTTTGGAAAGAAATCTCATTAAAAGCCCAGTCACGAAACCTGGAGGTCTACATGTGTTTTGAAGCAGGAATTGATTGAAAATGAAACAAATTCCTATAAATTTGTGAACTTGTGGATGAAATATATATCCTATGATGTGCAAAAACTGAATAAAATAGTAATGTACCAGTGTTGAATAAAAATAAACGTCAGAATACACATCATGTCCCATAGAAATCTACTTGCATTGAAGCTAAACTGGGTCAGTTACTGTAGAATTATTAGGATTTCTATGCACCATTCACTGAAGTTAATTTTCAGTACTAGAAAACAAATATGTATTTCAGGTGGATGAATCTTTCTGAGAATAATCTTGTGAAAAGTTGATTATTAATCCACATACATGAACATGAATGAATTTAGGGAGTGTATAATAAGACAAATATATTTCATATTTTGAATAATCTGTAGAGTATATATATATATATATATATATATATATATATATATATATATATATACACACACACACAAAACACACACAGACATTAAAAAGTAGCAATATATATCCCAACTGAAATTCACTATGAAATATATATTATCCACAGATCCAAAAATATTCATTTTACTGAACATGGATTTATGTATAATGTTTTGCAACTAGGAAGGTAACCCATATGTTGACTTTTCAGTTCCAAAATCGTTTAGGAGGAGGGATCTCTTCTCACAATTTTTATCTGCCAATTCAGCCAAACTCACAAGAATGTACGTGTGATACCATGTAGGATTCTATATGTGCATATAAAAATACATGTTCTGAATAGGCTACAGAGAAATGGAGACAGGAATTCACATATTTGTTAACTTTAAAAACACATTGAGAGGGTGAGGGGCAGAGCCACCGCCCATGCCTCCAAGGCAGATGGACCTCTGACCCACTCATAGAACAGGCCCAGCACCCGCAGAGTGGCAGAGCCACCGCCCACACCTGTAAGGTCGGTGGACCTGCTACTGACCTTCAGAACAAGCCCAGTGGCCTGCCGGGTTGGTAGGCACATTGCCCCTATTGTAGGAGGGGCAGACCCTCAACTGCACCTGCAAGGGAGACTTTGCAAGGATACAAGAGCAATATAAATATATGGGGGAATTTTCAATAACACAACAGTTTCAACAAGCAGAAAGAAATGCGAACAGTATGAAAAGACAAGGAAAGACAGGACCACAAGCAATGCAGCTCAACTCAAGGTTAGAAGAGGTTATATCTGCAGCATATGGAATGTCTTGAGTGGTCAACAGGTCACATGAAGCCAGGCCCATTGGGGTATACAGTATGAGGTCCATGTGTGTTTTGACTGTCAACTATGGCTGCCAAGTCTTTCAGAATAAAATCATGTGATATCCTGGCTGGATTCCCAGCACTCTGGGGAAAGCCACCCTGGGGCTAGCTCTCAGTTTCCAAGGGCGACTCTCAGGCATGGCCTCCTAAAATCCTAACAAAATTCATGGCAATACTTCTCTGAGATCAGAATCAGAAATCAGTTTCAAAGGGGAATCACACCAGAGTTCAAGCCCAGGTGGACCCAGTCATCTCTTCCAACCACCACCCAAATGAACACAATTAAATCCAAAACACTCCCACATGTCACTCATCTTCTTCCATATACACACTCATCATTACCTCTGGCTGGAGGTGTCCATGAGGGGCCCAGCCCAAGACAGTGTGCAAAATAACCTCCCTTGCCCCTCATTGGCCTAAAGTCAGGGTGGCCTGGACACTCTTCCTGTGAACCAGGATGGATCAAATAGGCCTGCATTTAATACTGCTCCACTTCTCCAATTTGAGGCCTTCTGACTCTGGGGTTTAGAGTCTTTATGTGAATTGGCATCATGACAATATCCAAGCACCTATGGGCCAGGCTCTGCAGGGATTAGAAGAACTCATTTGATGCAAAGGATCCCTATTCTCACTTGATAGAAGTCAAGAACCTTACAGAGGAAGGTGAGAGACTTCATCAACAATAACTGCTCTTTTGGCCATTATGGTTTAGGATGCACACATGGGATCTTTCTTTAGATCAATCAGGTGGTGGGAATATAAGCCAAAGCCTCACACAGGGCCAAGAGGCTGATTCAGACCCATCCCTTACCAAAGCAATTAAGCAAAGAGCCACAGGTGATGCCCATTCATTTCCATTTGAAAACTGTTTTCTTCAGGCTTCACAAAGTTTGGCCTGAGGCAAAGACCTACCTGACTTTCAGGACAACAGCAGGCCCAAAGCTGGGTTTCTCAATTGAGACTTTACTGGTCACACTGATATCTGAGTTTTCTGAGATACTCCCAATTAAATTCAGCTATCCAGTACATGGCCATGTCACAGAGCTTGAAGGTGGTACATATCTTGGACACAAAACCATGAGCCTATTCTGGAGAGTGGCCAGAATTCATGAAGAAAACAGGAACTTAAGAAGATAGCAGGTTTGGCCCAACCATAAGGCAAGCCACAGTCCATTATCAACTGGGCATGATGAATGCTGGGAAGCTTTCTACTAGACAGGAGACATCCATTGATGCATTCTCTTTTCTAATGTCTACAACCACGGACACAGTGAGATACACAGACATAGAAACACTCGTCTTGTCAAACGACTTACTAGACACAGTCCACTCCAAACCAAACAAACTGCCTTACCTACCTATTCTCAGAACATGAGGCAAAACCTCAAACTCACACCCACACCCACAAAGGCACCTCCTTACCCCAAGTAGAACTGTAACTATCCGGAGAGGTCTCTGACTGGTGGGCCATACTATGTTCCCACAAAATTGCCTGTCGTGTCTCAGATCTGGTCTCCTTAGACAATTTGATGAAGTTGTCATGAGCCAGCAGTGAGACACTACCTGATTTCTCAAGAAAGGCCCCTCTTGAGAGCTCTCCTGGCATGTAGTCATCCTGACATCAGTAGGTACCAAGAAAGACTGACTCTGTCTGTGGTAAATCCAAACAAGTGAGCCCACTTGGACTGGGACTGCGTCTGGCTCTGGGTGCCTGGTTTCTTGGATTCAAAGTTCAGAGAGTTCCATCACCAAGGAAATGAGGTAGGACACTTCCTTCAGGAACTGAATGAGGTCACTGCCTTGGCAACAACTTGGTTCTAACTGTTGCTTCCAAGGGTCCCATGAACTGGAGGCTCCCCCTATTACCTGTGACACTTTCACAAGTTAGAATGGTATATCAACCATAAGCACCCGGGAACAGCTCTCCACACAGGCCTGGTTTTGTCCATCTTGTCTACATTAAGAAGAGAGAGGCTGATTCAGATGCATCCCTTCTTCCTGACCAGGTTGTTTACCATGGAAGTTGACTTTTGCTCTCTCAGGTCCTTCATAGCGGCCTACATCTTTTCCAAGGATCATATCTGCATGGACATTTGTGGTTCTCAGCAGGTGATAGATCCCCCACATTCCTGTATTGTAATACCAACTCTGTGCCTGCTCCTCTGTAAAGTTAGATTAAGGAAACAGTTTATGGTTAGGGTAAATAAGAGGTTTGATTTTGGTTAAGAAACAATCTGTGGGATGAATAATGATATGGGAACTTGTGATATTTATAAGAATATAGAAGGGAAATATATGTATGAAAACAGAAATCTAGGTAAGATTTGAAGCCCAGAAGGGCATTCGGCCCTTGATTGGGATACTTAGCTTTGATTTACGTTCTGTACAGATATCTCAGATAAATCGATATACAATGACATAGGACATTGTACCTTGGATGATTGAATGTAGAAGAGAACATCCAGTAAAAAAGGGATAGTCAGTAGGATTAGGAAGAGTGTCAGTAGGTTTAGGAAGAAGAATGAGTATAGAATTTGGAACAAAAGTTCTTTAGTCATAGGATTTCGCTAAGAGATTGAATGTAAGTATCAGCACATGTGAAGAGTCTGTCACAATGATGAACTGGGAAAAATATGTAGGAAAGCAGATATCAATAGAGACCTTACGAAATCAGGCAAAGTATAAAGTGAGTGATAGGATTAGACATTTTCAACAGGGTTGAGTTTGAATATACAATCTTAAAAAGAAACAAATATGTGGTCACAAATAGGATTGAAATTTGAGAGCATTAGACAACCTGGACATGGATGTTTTTATTAAACCATGTTCACTTTCCATTTAGGGTTTTGTACAATCAAAAGTGTGTAGTTTGCATTTTGTGTCCAGAATATTACTGTAATAAAATGTATATGTAGATCAGGTGATATAAGTATATCTTCCAGCATTTCTGAGAGCAATATTTTGAAGATGTATAAATTATTATTGGTGGTACAAAGAGGTGTACCCTCTGTCTATAAATATTGAGATAATGCATGAATAGTCAATTCTGTGAATAAATAATATAACTAGTTCCACTTTTAATAATGGATTGAATTGATATCTGAAAATATCTTAAAAATCTTATAATGATATACAATCATTCATTCCAACCACTTATACTTCTAATGTAATGTTAGGGTTATGGTTTATCATGAAGGGTGTGTGAGTTTTGCTTCAAAAGTGATTATGGAATTCGAAAATAATGTGTTTAGAAAGAAGTCTCATGAAAAAACCAGTCAAGAAACATGGAGGAATACATTTGTTCTGAATCAGGAAGTGATGGAAATTGAAACAAATGCCTATAAATTTGCGAACTTGTGGATGAAATATATATCCTAAGATGTGCATAAAGTGAAGAAATAATAATGTACCAGTGTTGAATAAAAATGAATGCCAAAATACACTTCACGTCCCATTGGAATCTACTTGCATTGATGTTCAACTGAGAAAGTTACTGTAGAAATATTAGGATTTGTAAGCACCAGTCTCTGAAGATAGTTGTCAGTACTAAGAAACAAATATGCAGTTCATGTGGATGAATATTTCTGAGAATAATCTTGTGAAAGTTTATTATAAATCCACATAGGGGAATATAATGAATTTTAGGAGTGAACAATAAGACACATATATTTCATATTTTGAAAAATCTGGAGACTGTATATATATATATATATATATATATATATATATATATATATATATACACACAAACACACACAGAGACATTATAAAGCAGCAATATTATGCCAATCGAAATTCACCATGAAATATATATCATCCACTGATCCAAAAATATTCATTTTACTGAATATGGATTTATGTATAATGTTGTTCAACTAGGAAGCTCACCCATAGGTTGAATTTAAAGTTCCAAAAGCGTTTAGGAGGAGTGATCTCTTCTCACAATTTGTATCTGCCAAGTAAGCCACCTCACATGAATGTAAGTGTGGTACCAGGTATGATTCTATATGTGCATATAAAAATACATTTGCTGAATAGGCTACAAAGAAAGGGAGACAGGAATTCATATATGTGTTAACTTTAAAAACACACGGAGAACTATTTCAACAAAAAAATTGACTAGATTTATAACTCCTACCCTATATAATGCAAAAGGCAATCCAACTATACACCATGCCTCCTCTGAACTGCTTGTATTTAATTCTGTTTGGGTTATTTTTCTCCATCATATTAGGATTAGTAGTCAGAGTCTAGTAGGCTGTCGATTAGTGTCAGGGATTCAGTATTTCGAATGGAAAATTGGTAAATGAATCAAATGTGTATGTAAATATGTGCTAAACAAAAAAACCTTTCCACGCTCCTTGAGAACATTACCTTCGCCTCAAGTAAGACACACTTAGAGGAGAAGAGTGAGAAAATCTGTGAATACATATCTGGAATGGAATATGCTCAGGAGTACACTTTAGAAGAGGTAGAGGAGTTTCCAAAAGTAAGGGACAGGGTAAATACTCCACAAACATGGAGCTCTTTGGCCTAAAGACTTCTTGAGAAACTGCCTCTGTGATTGAGCACTTGAAATATATGTAGTTGTCAGGATCTTTAGCTTCCTTTGTAGTTACATCATCAAAGCTGGGTCTGCATCTACGTGACCTGGACGACATGGTTTATTATTTTCCAATGAACATGAGGCAGCAGTGCTGAATTTTCTCTTTGTAGGTAAACTGTGGCCACTGGGGGCTAATTTTCTCCCCGTGTGGACTGTGAAGCCATATGGTCGTCCACCACATTTCATGGTGTTTTTTGCTGCTGCACTGGAGTTTTGTATTTGCTTCATGAATTAAAAGGAGTTCAACTGGGATACAGTGCTGGAGGGAGTTCTGTCACGTGTAGTGGGTCAGGGTCTGCAGGAGAATGCACCAAGCAGGCTTCTATCCCACATAGCTTGCCCCCTTGACCATAGCAACCTGATTCTGAACATTGCCCTGAAACATCTCCATATAACAAGATGCCTTTACATATAAGGGTCTGCTGACTGCACCATGTCAGTAACATGCCTTTTGGAAGCCAATGGCAGATCCACATGGGCCCACCACAGACGTTTTATCACACACCTGCCCATCATTGCTCTAGACCCACTACTCAGGCTCCAACTTACTGGCATCTCTTTTCTACACCATTTTCATGAAACCCAGTCAATCAAGGCACTGTCTGGCATACTCATGATCAGCAACAGGACAACCAAAGGTTCTCCAGTGCTACCTGGTCATGAGAATTTCAAACATTTCATGGTATTTATCTAGCTATTTTTCAAGTATGAAGTTGGAGTCATTGTGGGCTTCAGTTCATTCAGAAACCATTAAATGATTAGGAGGCTCATTTCAATAAACGCTCTGGAGAACTCTCACAGGTAAGTCTCCCCAAAGAGTGGCCAAAAGGTCACATGAAGCCAGGCCCATTGAGGTCTACAATGTGAGGTCCATGTGTGTTTAGACTCTCAACTATTTCTGCCAAGTTTTTCAGAATAAAATCATGTGATATGCTGGCAGATATTCCCAGTGCTCTGTGGAAAGCCAACCTGGGCATAGATCTCAGATTTCAAGGGCGACTCTCATGTGTGGCCTCCTAATATCCCAACACAATTCATGGCCATGCTTCTCTGAGGTCAGTTCCAGAACGCACTCTCTAAGGGGAATCACACCAGAGTTTAAGCCCAGGTGGACCCAGTCATCTCTTCCAACTGCCACAAAAATGACCACAATTAAAACTAAAACACTCCCACATGACCCTCATCTTCTTGCATATATACACTCATCATCACCTCTGGCTGGAGGTTTCCTTGAGTGGTGCAGCTCAAGACAGTGTCCAAAATAAGCTCCCTTGCCCCTCATTTGCCTAATGTCAGGGTGGCCTGGACACCCTTCCTGTGAACCAGGAGTGATCAAATAGACCTGCCATTAATACTGCTCTGCTTCTACAATTTGGGGCCTACTGACTGTCGGGTATATATTCTTAATGTGATTTAGTCATGATAAAACTCAAGCACCTCTGCATGGCTTTGAATATCTTATTTGACCCAAAGGATCCCTATTCTCACTTGATGGAAGTCAGGAACCTTACAAAGGAAGGCGAGAGACTTCATCCAAAATGAGTGCTCTTTTGGCAATTTTAATTTTAGATGCACACATGGGAACTTTTCTAGATCCATCAGGTGCTGAGAATCTAAGCCACATCCTCAAACAGGGCCAGAGGCTGATTGAGACACATCTGTTTCCAATGCAATTAAGCAATTAGCAACAGGTGATGGCCATTCAATTCCATTTGAAAACTGTTTTCTTCAGGCATCACAAATGGGTGGCCTGAGGCCAAGACATTCCTGACATTTGGGCAACAGAATAATAGGTAAGAAAAAGGCCAAAACCAGGGTTTCTCCACTGAGATTTTACTTGTCACACTGATATCTGTGTTTTGTGAGATGTTCGCCATTCCCTTCAGCTATGCAGTACATGGCCATGTCACAGAGCTTGGATGTGGTACATATCATAGACACAAAACCATAAGCCTATTCTGGAGAGTGGCCAGAATTCAGGAAGAAAACAGGAACTTAGGAAGATAGCAGGTGTTACCATTCAATAAGGCAACCCACAGTCCATTCATAAATTAGGCAGGATGAATGATGGGAAGCTTTCTACTAGACAGGACACATCCAATGATGCATTCTCTTTTTTAAAGTCTAAAACAATGGAAACAGTGGGAAACACAGACTTAGAAACACTCGCCTTGTCAAACGACTTACTAGAAACAGTTTACTCCAAACCAAACAAACCGCCTTTCCTACCTATTCTCAGAACATCAGACAAAACCACAAAAACACACCCAAACCCACAAAGGCACCTCCTTCCCCCAAGTAGGTCTGTGACTTTCCGGACTGTCCTCTGACTGGTGGGCCATATTATGTTCCCACATCATGGCCTGTCCTGTCTCAGATCTGGTCTCCTTGGCCAACTCTGTGAAGTTGTCAGGAGCCAGCGGTGAGCCACTACCTACTTTCTCAGGAATGGCCTCTCTTCAGAGCTTTCCTGGCATTTGGCCATCCTCACATCAGTAGGTAATAAGAAAAACAGATTCTGTCCTTGGTAAATCCAAACAAGGGAGACCACTGGGTTGGGAGTGGGACTGCCTTTGTGTGCCTGGCTTCCTAAATCCCAAGTTCAGAGAGTTCCATTACCAAGGAAGTGAGGTAGGTCACTTCCTTCAGGAACTGAATGAGGTCACTGCCTTTTCAATGACTTTGTCCTAAGAGTTGCTTCAAAGGGTATCATTAGATGGAGGCTGCCTCTACTTCCTGTGACACTTTCACAAGTTAGAATGGTATATCAACATTAGGAACCCAGGAACAGCTCTCCACAAATGTCTGGTTTGGTCCATCTTCTCTACAATAAGAAGAGAGAGGCTGATTCAGACACAACCCTTGATCCTGACAGGGTTGTTTGCTATTGAAGATGACTTTTGCTCTTTCAGGTCCTTCATAGCTGCCTACATCTTCTCCAGATATAATTTCTGAACGGATCTTTGAGGTTCTCAGCAGGTGGAAGATCCCCTACTTTCCTGTATTATAAGACCAACTCTGTCCCTGTGCTTCAGTAAAGTTAGATTGAGGGAACAGTGTAGGGTTAAAGTTAATAACATGATAGATTTGGGTTAGGAATCATTCTGCTGGATGAATAATGGTATTGGGAACCTGCAATATTTATAAGAATATAGAGGTGAAATATATGTATGAAAACAGAAATCTATTTAAGATTTGAAGCCCAGAAGGGTATTGGGCCATTGATTGTGATACTTAGCATTGAATTATGTTCCTCATAGATGTCTCAGATAAATCGATATACAATGGCATAGGACCTTGTACCTTGGTTGATTGAATGTAGAAGATAACATCCAGTCAAAAACGATAGTCTACAGGATTAGGATGATAGTCGGTAGGATTAGGAAGAAGAGTGAGTTTAGGATTTGGACCAAAAGTTCTTTAGCAATAGGGTTTCGGGTAGAGAATGAAGGTAAATGTCAACACATGTGAAGAGTCAGTCGAATTATGACCTGGGAAAAATATATAGGAAAGCAGATATCAATAGCGACATTACGAAATCAGGCAAAGTATAAAGTGAGTGATAGGATTATTCATTTTCAACCGGGTTGAGTTTCAATATATAATCTTAGGAAGAAACAAATGTGTAGTCACCAATAGCATTGACATTTGAGAGCATTAGGCAACCTGGAAATGGATGTTTTTATCAATCCATATTCACTTTCCATTTAGGCTTTGGTACAATCATAAGTGTGACCTTTGCACATTTTGTCCAGAATATTACTGTGATAAAATATATATGTAGATCAGGTGACATGAGTATTTCTTCCAACACTTCTGGGAGCAATATTTTGAAGATGAATAAATTAGTGGGAGTACAAATAGGTGGACCATGTGTATATGAATATAGAGATAATGCATGAATAGAACATACTGTGAATAAATAATATAACTGGTTCCAACTTTAAATAACGGTTTGAATTGATATCTGAAAATAAACAGGAAATCTTATATTGATATACAAACATTCATTCCAACCAGATATTCATCTAATGGTAATATTTGAGTTATGGTTTATCATGAAGAGTGTGTGTGTTTTGCTTCAATACCGATTATGGAAATCAAAATAAGGTGTTTGAAACAAAATCTCATGAAAAGACCAGTCAAGAATCATGAAGGAATACATGTGTTCTGAATCAGGAAGTGATTGAAAGTGAAACAAATGCCTATAAATTTGTGAACTTGTGGATGAAATATATATCCTCTCATGTGCAATCCTGAAGAAATAGTAATGCACCAGTGTTGAATAAAAATGAACGTCAAAAGACACATCATGTCCCATAGGAATCTACTTGCATTGATGTTAATCTGGGTCAGGTACTGTAGCATTATTAGGATTTGTATGCACCATTCACTGAAGTTAGTTTTCAGTACTAGGAAGATAATATAAATTTCAGGTGGATGAATATTTCTGAGAATAATCTAGTGAAAAGTTGATTATAAATCCACATAAATGAATATGAATGAATTTAGGGAGTGTATATAAGACACATATATAAAATATTTTGAGAAATCTGGAGAATATATATATATATATATATATATATATATATATATATATATATATACAAAACGCAAACACAGGCATTGAAAAGTAGCAATATATGTGCCAAACGAAATTCATCATGAAATATATATCGTCCACAGATGCAAAAATATTTATTTTACTCAACATGGATATGAATAATACTGTATTACTAGGAAGTTAAAACATTGGTTGAATTTTCAGTTCCAACAGCGTTTAGGAGGAGTTTTCTCTTCTCACAATTTGTATCTGCCAAGTCAGCCATCTCACAATAGTATACGTGTGATGCCAGGTAGGATTCTATATGTGCATATAAAAATACATGTGCTGAATAGGCTACAGAGAAAGGGAGACAGGAATTCACATATTTGTTAACTTTAAAAACACATGGAGATCTATTTCAATTAAAAATTAAGTACATTTATAACACCTACCCTTTATCATGCAAAAGGCAAGTTCAACTATACACCATGCCCCCTCTGAACTGCTTGTATTTCTATTCAGCTTGGTTTATTTTTCTCCATCATATTAGGATTAGTAGTCAGAATCTAGTAGGTTTTGGGTTAGTATCAGGAATTCAGTATTTCTAATGGAAAATAAAAAAAAATGTATCCAATGTTTATGGAAATATGTTCCACACAAAAATCTTCCCACTCTCATTCAGAGCCATGCATTGACATTACCTTCATCCCAAGAAGACACAGTTAGAGGAGAAGAGATAGAAAATCTGTGAATACATATCTGGAATGGAATATGCTCAGGAGTTCAAAACCTTGGAGTTGGTAGATGAGTTTCCAAAAGTAAGGGACAGTGTAAACACTCCACAAACATGGAGCTCTGCTGGCCTAAAGACTTCTGCAGAAAATACCTCTGAGGTTGGGCACTTGAAATATACGTTGTTTTCAGGAGCTTTAGTTTCCTTTGTAGTGAGACCATCAAAGCTAGATCTGCATCTACGTGACCTGGAGGACATGGTTTCTTATTTACCAATGAACATGAGGCAGCAGTGTTGAATTCTCTCTTCGTTGGTAAACTGTGGCAGCTGGGGCCTAAGTGTCTCCCCATTTGGACTGTGAAGCCTCTTGGTCATCCTATACTTTTCGTGGTGTTTCTTGTTGTTGCACTAGGAGTTTGGTATTTGCTCCATGAAATAAAAGGAGTTGAACTGGGACAAAGTGCTGGAGGGAGTTCTGTCACGTGTTGTGGGTCAGGGTCTGCAGGAGAATGCACTAACCAGGCTTATATCCCACAATGCTTTGCCCCTTGACCATAGCAAACTTATTCTGAACATTGCCCTGAATCCTCTCCATATAACAAGATGCCTTTTCATACAAGCGTCTGCTACCTGCACCATGTCACTCACAAGCAATTTGGTAGGCAATGGCAGATTCACATAGCCACAACACAGATGTTTTATCACACACCTGCACACCACTACTCTAGGGCCACTACTCAGCAGGCTCCAACTTACTGGCATCTCTGTGCTACATAATTTTCACCAACCCAGTCAATCAAGACACTGTCTGGTATGCTCATGATCAGCAACAGGACATCCAAAGTTTCTCCAGTGCCAACTGGTCATGGGAATTTAAAAAATTTATGATATTTATGTATCCACTTTTCAAGGTTGAAGTTGGAGGCACTGTGGGTTTCAATTCATTCAGGAAACATGAAATGCTGAGTAAGCTCATTTCAATGAAAGATCTGAAGAACTCTCACAGGCAAGGCTTCCCAAAGAGTGGCCAAAAGGTCACAAGAAGCCAGGCCTATTGAGTTCTACAATGTGAGGTGTATGTGTGTTTTGACTCTAAACTATGGCTGCCAAGTCTTTCAGAATAAAATCATGTGATATGCTGGCTGAGATTTCCAGTGCTCTGTGGAAAGCCATCCTGGGCCTATATCTCAGTTTCCAAGGGCGACTCTCATGCGTGGTCTCCTAAAATTGCAACAAAATTCATGGCAGTACTTCTCTGAGGTCAGTTCCAGAACTCAGTCTCTAAGGGGAATCACACCAGAGTTCAAGCCTATGTTGACCCACACATCTCTTCCAACACCCACACAAATGACCACATTTAAAACCAAAACACTCCAACATGACCCTCATCTTATTCCGTCTAGACACTCATTTTTATCTCTGGCTGGAGTTTTCCATGAAGGACGCAGGCCAAGACAGTGTCCAAAATAAGCTCCCTTGCCCCTCATTTGCCTAAAGTCAGGGTGCCCTGGACATCCTTCTTGTAATCCAGGAGTGAACAAAAGACTTGCTGTTAATATTGCTCTGCTTCTCCAAATTGAGGACTACTGACTCTGGGGTTTAGGTTTTTTATGTGAATTGGAGTCATGAGAAAACCCAAGCACCTATGGGCTAGCCTCTGCAGGGATTTGAAGAACTAATTTGAAACAAAGGATCCCTATTCTCACTTGATGGAGGTCAGGAGCCTTACAGAGGAAGGCGAAAGACTTCATCCACAATGACTACTCTTTTGCCCAATTTGGTTTTGGATGCACACATGGGATCTTTCTTTAGATATATCAGGTGCTGAGAATCTAAGCCACAGCCTCACACAGCACCAAGAGGCTGATTCAGACACATCCCTTTCCAATGCAATTAAGCAAAGAGCCACAGGTGAGGCCCATTAATTTCTATTTAAAAAATGTTTTCTTCAGGCTTCACAAAGCTGTGGTCTGAGGCAAAGACTTTGCTGACATACATGGGAAGAGAACAAAAGGTAAGCAAAAGGACCAAAGCAGGGTTTCTCCACTGAAACTTACTGGTCACACTGATATCTGAGTTTTCTGAGATGCTCGCCATTCCTTCAGCTATCCAGTACATGGCCATGTCACAGAGCTTGGACGTAGTACATATCTTGGACACACAACCATGAGCCTATTCTGGAGAGTGGCCAGTATTCAGGAAGAAAACAGCAACTTAGGAATATAGCAGGTGTTGCCCATTGATAAGGCAAGCTGCATTGCATTCATAAATTGGGCATGATGAATGCTGGAACGCTTTCTACTAGACAGGACACATCCATTGATGCATTCTCTTTTCTAATGTCTACAACCACGGACACATTGGGATACACAGAAATAGAAACAGTCACCTTGTCAAATCACTTATTAGAAACAGTTCACTCCAAACCACACAAACCACCTTTCCTACCTATTCTCAGAACATGAGACAAAACCACAAACACACACCCACACCCACAAAGGCACCTCTTTTCCCCAAGTAGGTTTCTGACTATCCGGTGTGTCCTCTGACTGGTGGGCCATACAATGTGTTCCCAAAATGGCCTGTCCTTTCTCAGATCTGGTCTCCTTGGTGAACTCCATGAAGTTGTCAGGAGCCAACAGTGAGCCAATACATGCTTTCTCAGGAAAGGCCACTCTTCAGAGCTTTCCTGGCATTTGGCCATGCACACATCAGTAGGTAATAAGAAAGACTGACTCTGTCCTTGGTAAATCCAAAGAAGTGAGAACACAGGGACAGGGACTGGGACTGGATTTGGGTGCCTGGCTTCCTGAATCCCAAGTTCAGAGATTTTCATCACCAAGGATGTGAGGTGAGGTCACTTCCATCAGGAACTGAATGAGGTCACTGCCTTGGCAACCATGTTGTCCTAACAGTTGCTTCCAAGGGTACCATGAAATGGAGGCTACCCCTACTTCCTGTGACACTTTCACAAGTTAGAATGGTATATCAACCATAGGCAACTGGAAACAGCTCTCCACACAGGCCTGGTTTGGTCCTTCTTCTCTACATTAAGAAGACAGTGGCTGATTCAGACACATCCCTTCATCCTGACCAGGTTGTTTGCAATGGAAGATGACTTTTGCTCTCTCAGTTCCTTCATAGTTACCCAGTTAGCCACTACTTCTTCAGGGATCATTTTTGCATGGACCTTTGAGTTTCTCGGCAGTTAGAACATCCCCTACATTCCTGTATTGTAAGACCAACTCTGTCTCTGCTCTTCTGTAAATTTAGATTGTGGGAACAGTGTATGGTTACAGTTAATAACAGGTTTGATTTGGATTAGGAATCATTCTGCTGGATGTATAATGGTATTGGGAACCTGCAATATTTACAAGAATATACAGGTAAAATATAAGTATGAAAACAGAAATCGAGGTAAGGTTTGAAGCCCAGAAGGGCATTGGGCCCTTGATTGTGATACTTAGCTTTGTTTTATTTTCTGCACTGATGTCTCAGATAAATCGATATACAATTGCATAGGACCTTGTACCTTGGATGATTGATTGTCAAAAAGAACTTTCAGTTAAAAAGGGATAGTCGGTAGGATTAGAAAGATAGTCGGTAGGTTTAGAAAGGAGAGTGAGTATAGTATTTGGACCAAAAGTTATTTAGCTATAGGGTTTTTTGTATAGAGTGAATGTAAATGTCCACACATGTGAAGAGTCAGTCACAATGATGAACTGTTGAAAATATGTAGGAAATATATCAGATATCAATAGAGACATTAGGAAATCTGGTAAAGTATATTCGGTAGTGAGTGTTTAACAAAATAGGTACTTGTCACTCCCTGTTATCCTGTATGCTTAATAAAACACTGTTGAAATCTTGAGAACTGTTTCCTAATCTTGTTTCCCGAATGTGCTGATCCCAACTGCCAAACTGCAGAATGTACTCCCTCGCTCATTTGCACGCAAACATCTCACTCACCCGGACCCATCAATAAACTTCCCTCCCTGCCCTCTCCAATTAAAATATATAAGCTCTGCTTAAGCTGTTCTCAGGGCTCTCTGCTCTATTCAAGTGAGCTCTGAGCCCCAGCATGCTGGACCCCCAATAAACCCTTTGCTTTTGCATGAGACAGTCTCTTGGTGGTCTCTTCCCATGACGCTCACCCGACTTTTACATATGGATGTTCCACCGAGATCCGGCAGCGGCGGACGAGAGACCCCAACAGGCTTCTCTTGGGGTATGTAAGGTGCCTCTTTCTGGTTTCAGGTTTCAGGTTATGGCTTGGCAAAATGGCTGTCAATGAAGAGTGTGAGCTCTCTCCAATGGTGGCTGACAGACGTGTCACAGAGCCACAGGCCACGTACCTGGGGGACGCCGCTGAGGATTCTGGAATCGAGGAACAATAGTCTCTTCGAATCAGTGATATTTAGTTTCAGATTCGGTATTGCCAGCCCATCGGGTTTTGCTGGCTACTCAGTACTGGTCTCAGTGTTGGACATCCATTGCGTGTCTTTATTTTCTTGTCTTGTCTGTGTCGTGTGTCGTTGCTTTTACTGTTTGTGTATCTTTCATTATGGGACAGAGCACTTCAATGCCTCTGTCCCTGACCCTTGATCACTGGACCAAAGTACACTTAAGGGCTCAGAGTCTTTCTTTTTCAGTAAAACCCTGCACCTAGCAGAATCTCTGTGACTCAGAATGGCCCACCTTTAGATTCGGATGGCCCATAGAAGGATCTTTCTACTTCCCACTAATTTAAAAAGTAAGAGATATT
This sequence comes from Callospermophilus lateralis, assembly GCF_048772815.1. NCBI lineage: Eukaryota > Metazoa > Chordata > Mammalia > Rodentia > Sciuridae > Callospermophilus > Callospermophilus lateralis. The sequence continues at coordinate 110,039 of NW_027513416.1, forward strand.
GTCTTTCAGCCAGGGAAACATAGCCATCCAGATCAACAGCCATATATCTTTACTTGGAAGGACCTCTGCAAATCTCCTCCTCCATGAGTGAGGCCTTTCCTTGCCCCTTCCCCTGCTCCTACTCCTTCCCCCATGATCTCTCAAACCCTCTGCTCCTCCTCCTCCTCCACCCTGTGTTCTCCCTGAGTCAAAGATTTGACTCTACTGGACTCTCCTCCCCCTCCTTATCTCCTGCCCACATCCCCCAACTCCCAACACCCTCTAAGTGATTCCTCTGCTGCTGACTCTGCCTCTCCACCATTGGAGGAAGCTAAGCCAGCCCAGCGCCCGCCAGATAACTCCCCCGCTGCACACACAGCCCCTCCTCCGCTGGAGGAAACTGGTCCAGCTAAAGGAACTCGCCGGCGGTGAATATTTGAAAATGCTGGAACTCCCGTGATGCTCCCCCTCTATCCCTACGGGCCAGTGACTGTCGACGTCCTTGGGGGAAAAATGCAAGACTATCAATATTGGCCTTTCTCCTCTTCAGACCTATATAACTGGAAAAATAACAATCCCCCTTTTACCGAGGACCCCACCCGGCTATCAGGTGTGGTTGAGTCATTGATGTTTTCACACCAGCCTAATTGGGATGACTGCCAACAACACCTAGGGACTCTCTTCATGACAGAGGAACAAAAGAGAATCCTCCTGGAAGCTAGAAAAAAATATTCTCGGACCAGATGGGTGACCGACACAACTTCCCAAAATATTCAACACGGCTTTCCCTTGAACCAACCCAACTGGGCCCCGAACACCTTTGAAGGTAGGGAGCATTTGTCCACTTATCACCGGGTTCTAATTGCGGGTATTTTAGTGGCCGCTAGGTGACCAACAAATTTGGCCAAGGTAAGAGAGATTATTCAAGGGCCTGATGATTCCCCCTCTATGTGTCTAGAGAGAATTATGGAGGCATATAGGAGATATACTCCTTTCAATCCTCAGGCAGAGGATCAAAATGCATACGCATGATGGCCTTTATTGGGCAAGCTGCCCTGGATATTAAAAGAAAGTTACAATGCTTAGATGGATTACAAGATATGACTTTGAGAGATTTAGTCTGAGAAGCCAAGAAGGTATACTATAAGGTAGAAACTGAGGAAGAGTAGGGAGCAAAGGGAGGATAAAAGAAAAAGACAGAATAAGGCATTGACTAAGGTCTTGGTCTCAAAAACAAATAGGCCAGAAATAAGAAACATGGAGACAGGAAGGAATACCTGGGCCCACACTACAGGCCACCCCTGGCCTCAGATCCATGTGCCTACTGTAAAGAAAATGGACTCTGGGTCAAAGAGGGCCCTAGAAAGAGACAGCCATGCCAGCCAGCCATTCTGACTCTGGGGGATGACTAAGAACGTCGGGGTTCAGATCTCCTCACAGAGGTCAGGGTAACTTTTGAAATAGAGGGTACCCCAGTAAACTATGAAGTAGATACAGGGGCAATATACTCAGCCCTTAAGGCCCCATTGGGCTCTCTTTCAAATAAAAGGTCTCTAATTCAAGGGGCTAATTAGAGTAAATATCGAGCTTGGACAACTAAGAGGACCATGGACCAGGGGGAAAAAATATCCATCACTCCTTTTTAGTAATCCAAGAATGCCCTGCCCCATTGATGGGCAGAGATCTGCTCACCAAGCTCCGGGCCAAAATAACTTTTAACCCTGAAGGCCCCCAATTGGAATTTCTAAATCCTTCAGTAAAAACTCCTATAGTCACGGCTCTAAATATGACAGTAGAAAATGTACATCAACTCACTCACCTTGGTTCAAAGAAATTGCATTCATTCCTGAAGGATCAAGAACAGAGTTTTCCACTAACCGACTCACAGCGAAAGAAAATAACTAAACGGGTTACAAAAGCCTTTCGGGTCCATCAATTGGTTAATGCTTACCCTTCCAAGCTTCCTGCAGGAAAGCACCTACGAGGAGCCAGACCAGGACAATTCTGGGAAGTGGACTTAACTAAAATTAAGCCAGCAAGGGATGGACTGAAATATCTCCTAGTCTTTGTAGATACATTTTCAGGATGGATTGAAGCCCTCCCCAGGAAAAAAAAAAGAAAAAAGAAAAAAAAGAAACAACACAAATGGTGGTCAAATGATCCTGGAAGATATTTTTTTCAAGAAACGGCCTCCCTAAAGTAATAGGGTCTGATAATGCACCGGCGTTTGTGGCTCAGGTAAGTCAGGGGTTTGGCAGGACCCTGGGGATTAATTGGAAGTTACATTGTGCTTATAGACCACCGAGTTCAGGACAGGTAGAAAGAATGAATAGAACCATTAAAGAGACCATAACAAAATTAAGCTTAGAGACCGGCATAAAAGATTGGACTATGCTCCTGCCTTATGCACTGTTTAATGCAAGAAATACTCCCTCTGTTTCTTTGTGTAACCTCACCCCCTATGAAATTCTCTATGGTGCCTCTCCTCCAGGACGGGACCTAACCCCAACTCTAAGACCTAACGATCCCTTCCACACCCCCTTGCTTGAAAGACTTAAAGTTCTTAAAAGAACTCAGGGATACCTGCGAAAACAGATGGCCACTGCCTACCAAACTGGGGACGAGGGAACTGCACATCGATATCAAGTAAGAGACTTCGTCTAGGTAACATGACATCAGGTGTCATCCCTGGAACCCCGCTGGAAAGAACCATAGCAGGTGCTACTTATAACACCTACAGCAGTAAAGGTAGACAGAATCTCTTCCTGTATCCATATCTCTCATCTCAAGCCTGCGGCCTGTCCAGACTCTGGCTGGAAACTGGAAAAGACTGGTAACACTTTCAAATTGTGTATTCGCCATGTGGATAAGGCTATAGACTCTCCCCTTCACCACCAGTAGTACTAACCCTCATCAGCCCGTTCAGCAGCGATGGCTGATCACAATCCTACTGGAAAAGAAGTATGGTCTATCTTGCATACAGCCCATTTAGGGACCTGGTGGCCATCTCTCCCCCCAGATATTTGTCAGCTGGGTATAGGTCTTTCCTATTGGGATATCCCTGATGAAGAGGATCCCACTAAAATTCCATTAAATCCCTTCTACACAATAGATAATGGAAACAATCATTATGGATGTAGCGACACGTGAGCCAGATGCAGGTTGGCTTGCCTATCAAAGACACAAAACTCACGGCTGTGTTGGGGGATAGCCGACTTCTTCTGTAAGTCATGGGGATGTGAGCATACAGGAAGTGCCTGATGGAACCCAAACTCCTAATCAATTTCTGAACAAAGCATTGGCCATATTACCAATTAGATAACCAAAACCGATGGCCCACAGAGGGGTCTCTTGATCCTCAAATCTGCATGACCTTTTTAACTTCTGCAAATGATCAAAAAGGTGAAAGGTGATTCCCCTATGTGGAGGCCTTTTCCCTCCTTTGCTCACATCCTGAACTATGCTTCTCCAATAGATCCTCATACACAGCCTTCTGCTCCAGACCTGCAGCGGTCACTCCCACCTCAGCAACATGATTTCTCCCCTCCAATTTCTAGATCAAAAACCCAAACCTCCGCCAATTCTCAGACCATTACTCTCTTGCTGAGGTAGCAGGTACATAGGTACCCCTCCACCCACTCACTAATCTCTTCTCCTGTCAGAGCCCACACCGGGTCCCAGCAGGTCCTCTTACCAGTTAACCCAAAGCTCAAACCAGCTGAGGAGAGCCCTTAGACCCCTATCCAAAATGAAATGAAAATGACCTTTAAAATTTCTTTGTCATCACTGAAAACAGGTTACTAAGAATTTAAAGTCCCTCACAGTTTTTTAGGGATACTAACTCCCGTCTTCCCCTTTGCTCTACCTGTTCTACTGCTCAACTTTTTGTTTCTAGGAAAATCCCAGACCCCTTTCCCATTATTCTTTTACATCTCTCCTACCTCATTCAGATCAATGGAGCTGCTCACAGCCACACCTTCCCCGTCTTCCCCCTCTGTACCAGGCCCTCAGAAAAGTCTTAACTGACCTTCTCCAGAAGTCTTCACCATGGCTGACTTTAGGGCTTTCAGCAAAAGAGTCCCTATAAAAGAGTTCAGAGTAGATAAACTTCCTCTTTTAGTGTTGCCCTCTTCTACTTGGCCACTGGCTAAAACAATCAGCACTCCTACGCTAGACACCTCATTACTAGTTTTTCACAAAATATGTGAACAAGGCCTCTGGCCTTGAGCTGGGGCTTCACAGAGATGGCTAGATTTTTATGATAAAGATGTTACCAACTGGGCTCCATGGTAACAGCTGGCAGGGGGAAAATATAAAGGGAAGAAAAAGCTCTCCCTCACCCAGGTGTCCTTGAAAAGTTAACTTGCCCAGAACAGAGGAAAAAGCAGGAAAAAACTGCCTTTTGTGAACTTCTGCAGACTGTGAACTTCTGAGCCCCTTCCCTTACATGTTGGGTACAAAATTCTGAAACTATCGAAACTTGGGTTTCAGGGGATTAGTTGATTACAACAGAAGTAATGCCCTCTGAAACAGTCTGCAACAAACAGGACTGTCTCCCTGTCTTTGGTACTATCTTAGGTGCCTTGCCTTGTCCGTGCCTAAAACAGTATAATTCTATATACTTAAACATTGTTTATGTTTTCATCAAATGGTCAACAGCTGGGAATAATTGTGTAATGGTGCAGATGTTTCCCAGAGTGCTTTATTATGATGCAGGCTCATTTGAAGATCAAATAGGTGGCCATAAAACCCGGTTCCACTGGGAACATATATCCCTCACTTTAGCCATCCTATTAGGAATAGGAGTTGCTGCAGGGGTGGGCACAAGAACTACTGCCTTGGTCCATGAGACACATCAAATGACCCAATAAGAAGCAACAATACACCAAAACTTAAAGATATTAGAAACCTCTATCACAGCTTTTCAGGAATTTTTAACCTCTCTCTCTGAAGTTGTTTTACAGAACAGTCGAGTGTTGATCCTCCTCTTCATGAGAGAAGGGGTCCTTTGTTCTGCATCGATGGAAGAATGTTGTGTTTATGGTGACCATAGTGGAGTTGTTAAAAAATCTATGAGTAAATTAAAAAATGCCTTGAAGAGTGTCAACGAGAGAGGGAGGCCCATAAAGGGTGGTTTGAGTCTTGGTTCACACAGTCCCCTCGTTAACTATGAATTTATCAACCCTGGCCAGTCCAATAATAATCCTCATATTATTGCTAACTATAAAATCCTGTTTGCTAAACCGTGTAATTTCTTTTCTCCAAGCTCAAATTGGACAAGTTGAACTTATGGTAATACCCCACTAGCAGACATAGAATGTGACACCCGGCAATGATCACTTTTATGATTAAAAGTAGCCAGAAGAAGAATTGGGGGATGAAAGGTTAATAAAATAGGCTCTTGTTACTTCCTTTTTTTCTGTACGCTTAACAAAACACTGTTGAATTCTTGAGAAATGTTTGCTAATCTTGTTCCCATAATGTGCTGTCCCCAACTGACAAACTGCAGAATGTACTCCCTCACCCGGTTGCACGCAAACTGCCCACTTGCCCTGACCCATCAATAACTTCCCTCCGTGCCATCACAAAGGAAAGTATATAAGCTCTGCTTAAGCTTTTCTCAGGGCTCTCTACTCTATTCAAGTGAGCTCTGAGTACCAGCATGCTGGACCCCCAATAAACCCTTTGCTGTTTCATGAGATAGTCTCTTGGTGGACTCTTCCTGCAACGCTCGCCTGACCTTTACTTGGATGATTGAATGTTGAAGAGAACATCCATTCAAAAAGGGATAGTCGGTAGGATTAGAAATATAGCTGGTAGGATTAGGACGAAGAGTGAGTATAGGATGAACTCGAGAAAATACGTAGGAAAGCAGATATCAATAGAGACATTATGAAATCAGGCAACGTATAAAGTGAGTGATAGGATTAGACATTATCAACAGTGTTGAGTTTCAATATATAAACTTAGGAAGAAACAAATATGTACTAACCAATATCATTGACATTTGAGAGCAATAGGCAACCTGGACATGAATGTTTTTAGTAATCCAGGATTGCTTTCCATTTAGGCTTTGGTACAATCATAAGTGTGACCTTTGCATTTTGTGATCTGAATATTACTGCGATAAAATGTATATGTAGATCAGGTGACATGAGTATTTCTTCTAACATTTTGGGAGCAATATTTTGAAGACGTATAAATTAGTATTGGGGGTACAAAAGTTGTACCCTGTGTCTATGAATATAGAAGTAATGCATGAATTGACAATACTGTGAATAAATAATATAACTGTTTCAACTTTAAATAATGGATTGAATTGATATCTGAAAATATATAAGAAATCTTATATTGATATACAATCATTCATTCCATCGAGTTATACATCAAATGGTAATATTAGGGTTATGTTTTATCATGAAGGGTGTGTGAGTTTTGCTTCAAAAGTGATTATGGAAATGGAAAATAATGTATTTGGAATGAAGTCTCATGAAAAGACGAGTCAAGAAACATAGAGGAATATATGTGTTCTGAAGCAGGAAGTGATTGTAAGTATAACAAAAGCCTATAAATTTGCTAACTTGTGGATGAAATATATATCCTATGATGTGCAAAAACCGAAGAAATAGTATGTAACAGTGTTTAATTAAAATGAACGTCAAAATACACATCATGTCCCATTGGAATCTACTTGCATTGATGTTAAACTGGGTCAGTTACTGTAGAAACAATAGGATTTGTAAGGACCATTTAATAAAGTTAGTTTTCAGTACTAGGAAATAAAAATATATTCCAGGTGGATGAATATATCTGAGCATAAACTTGTGAAAATTTGATTATAAATCCACATTAATTAACATGAATGAATTTAGGGAGTGTATATATGACACAAATATTACATATTTTGAAAAGTCAGGAGAGTGTATATATATATATACAAAAAACACACACAGACACATTAAAAAGTAGCAATATATATGCCAAACAAAATTCATCATGAAATATACATAATCCACAGGTTCAAATATATTCATTTTACTGAACATGGATTTATGTATAATGTTGTTCAACTAGGAAGCTCACCCATAGGTTGAATTTTCAGTTCCAAAAGCATTTAGGAGGAGTGATCTCTTCTCAGAATTTCTTTCTGCCAAGTCAGCCACTTCACAAAAATGTATGAGTGATACTAAGTAGGATTCTATTTGTGCATATAAAAATACATGTGCTGAATAGGCTCCAGAGAAATGGAGACAGGAATTCACACATAAGTGAACTTTAAAATCAATGGAGAACTATTTCAATTAAAAATTCACTAGATTTGTATCACCTACGAAAAATCATGCAAAAAGGCAGTCCAACTATACATGATGCCTCCCCTGAACTGCTTGTATTTCTCTAGTGTTTGGGATATTTGCCTCCATCATATTAGGATTAGTATTCAGAGTCTAGAAGGGTGTGGGTTAGTGTCAGGGATTCAGTATTTCGTATGAAAAATAGGAAAATGAATGCAATGTGTATGCAAATATGTGCTACACAAAATCTTCCCACTCTCATCCAGAACAATGCCTAGACATCACCTTCGCCCCAAGTAAGACACAATTAGAGGAGAAGAGTTAGAAAATCTTTGAATACATATCTGCAATGGAAAATTATCAGGAGTTCACAACCTTGGATATGGTAGAGGAATTTCCAAAAGTAAGAGACAGGGTAAACCACTCCACAAACATGGACCTTTGCCTGCCTAAAGACTTCTTGATAAACGGCCTCTAAGGATGGGCACTTGAAATATATGTTGTTGTCAGGAGCTTTAGCTTCCTTTCTAGTGAGACCATCAAAGCTAGGTCTGATTCTCTGTGACCTGGAGGATATGCTTTCTTATTTTCCAATGAACATGAGGCAGTAGTGCTGAATTCTCTCTTTGTAGGCAAATTGTTGCCACGGGGGCTAAGTGTATCCACATGTTGACTGTGAGTCCATTTGGTCATCCTCCAAATTTCGTGGTGTTTCTTGGTGCTGCACTGGGAATTTGGTATTTGCTTCACGGAATACAAGGAGCTCAACTGGGACTCAGAGCTGGAGGGAGTTCTGTCAGGTATGGTGGGTCAGGATCTGCAGGAGAATGCACCAACCAGGCTTCTATCCCACATAGTTTGCCCCCTTGACCATAATAACCTGATTGTGAACATTTCGGTTAAACCTCTCCTTATAAAAAGATGCCTTTACATATAAGAGTCTCCAGATGCACCATGTCAGCCACAAGCCATTTGGAAGTCAAAGGCAGATCCACAAGGCCCCAGGACAGAAATTTTATCACAAAACTGCACACCACTGCTCTTGGTCAACTACTCAGTAGGCTCCAACTTACTGGCATCTCTGTTCTACACCATTTTCATGAAACCCAGTCAATCAAGGCATTGTCTGGTACACTCAGGATCAGCAACAGTACATCCAAAGGTTCTCCTGTACCAACTGGTCAAGGGAATTTCAAAAATGTCATGGTATTTATCTAGCCATTTTTTCAAGGATGATATTGGAGGCACTGTGAGTTCCAATTATTTTAGGAACCATTCAATGGTGAGGAAGCTCATTTCAATGAATGCTCTGGAGAACTCTCACAGGCAAGTCATCCAAAAAAGTGGCAAAATGGTCACGTGAATCCAGGCCCATTGAGGTCTACAAAGTGAGGTCCATATTTGTTTTGACTCTCAACTATGTCTGCCAAGACTTTCAGAAAAAAATCATGTGATATCCTGGCTGAGATTCCCAGTGCTGTGTGGAAAGCCCTGAGCCTAGATCTCAGTTTCCAATGGCGACTCTCATGCGTGGCCTCCTAAAATCCCAACGCAATTCATGGCAATACTTGTATGAGTTCAGTTCCAGAACTCAGTCTCTTAGGGGAAACACACCAGAGTTCCAGCTGAGGTGGACCAAGTAATCTCTTCCAACCACAATTAAAACCAAAACAATCCCACATGGCCCACATCTTCTTCCATTGAGACACTCATCAAAACCTCTGGCTGAAGGTTTACATGATGGGTGCAGCCCAAGACAGTGTCTAAAATATGCTCCCTTGCCCCTCTTTTGCCTAAAGTAAGGGTGGACTGGACCCCTTTCCTCTGAACCTGGAGTGATCAAATAAGCCTGCCGTTAATACTGCTCTGATTCTCCAATTTGAGGCCTACTGACTGTCAGGTATAGATTCTTTATGTGATTTGGAGTAATGAGGAAACACAAGCACCTATTGTCTACCCTCTGCAGGCCTTTGAAGAACTCATTTTAACCAAAGGATCCCTATTCTCACTTGATGGAGGTCAGGAACCTAACAGAGAAAGGCAAGAGACTTCTTCCAGAATGACTGATATTTTTACATTTCGTTTTTCGATACACACATGGGAACGTACTTTAGATCCATCAGGTGCTGAGAATCTAACTCATAGCCTGACACAGGGACAAGAGGCTTATTCAGACACATCCCTTTCCAAAGCAATTAACCAAAGAGCTACAGGTGATGCCCATTAATTTCCATTTGAAAACTGTTTTCTTCAGGCTTCAAAAAGGGGTGGCCTGAGGCAAGAAACTTTCTTACACTCAGGGCAACAGAACAATAGGTAAGCAAAAGGCCCAAAGCAGGGTTTCTCCACTGAGACTTTCCTGGTCACATTGATATCTGCATTTTCTGCGATGCTCGCCACTCCATTCTGCTATCCAGTACATGGCCATGTCACAGAGCTTGGAGGTGGCACATATCTTGGACACAAAAACATGAGCCTATTCTGGATAGTGGCCAGAATTCGGGAAGAAAACAGGAACATAGGAGGATAGTAGGGGTTGCTCATCCATAAGTCAAGCTACAATCCACTCATAAATTGGGTAGGATGAATGCTGGGAAGCTTTCTACTAGACAGGACGTATTCATTGATGCATTCTCTTTTCTCATGTCTACAAACACGGACACAGTGGGATACACAGACACTAGCCTTGTCAAACGGCTTTCTAGAAGTACTCCACTCCATACCAAACAAACTGCCTTTCCTACCTATTCTGAGAACATGAATAAAAACCACAAATTTACACCAACAACCACAAAGGCACTTCCTACCCCCAATAAGTCTTTGACTATCCAGAGTGTCCTCGGACTGGTCGACCATAGTATGTTACCCTGAATTGGCCTGTCCTGTCTCAGATCTGGTCTCCTCGGCCAACTCTGTGAAGTTGTCAGGAACCAACTGTGAGCGACTACCTGCTTTCTTAGGAAAGGTCCCTCTACAGAGCTCTCCTGGCATTTGTCCATCTTCACATCAGTAGATACCAAAAAAGACTGTCTGTCCTTGGTAAATCGAAACAAGTTATCCCACTGGGACAGCGACTGGGACTATCTCTGGGTGCCTGGCTTCCTGGATCCCAAGTTCAGAGAGTTCCATCACCAAGTAAGTGAGGTGAAGTCACTTTCTTCAAAAATGAATGAGGTCACTGCCCTGGCAACCACTTTGTTCTAACAGTTGCTTCAAATGGCCCCATGAGATGGAGGGTGCTCCTACTTCCTGTGACACTTTCACAAGTCAGAATGGTATATCAACCATAGTCAACGGGGAACTTCTCTCCACACAGGCCTGCTTTGGTCCATCTTCTCTACATTAAGAAGAGAGAGGCTGATTCAGACACATCCTTTCATCCTCTCCAGGTTGTTTGCCATGTAAAATAAGTTTTGCTCTCTCAGGTCCTTCATAGCTGCCTACAACTTTTCCAAGGATCATATCTGCATGGAACTCTGAGGTTCTCAGCAGGTGGAAGATCACCTACATTCCTCTATTGTAAGACCAACTCTGTCCATGCTCTTCTGTAGTTAGATTGAGGGAAGAGTGTATGCTTAGGATTAACAACAGGTTCGATTTGGGTTAGAAATAATTTGGGGGATGAATAATGGTATTTGGAACCTGCAATATTTAAAAGAATATACAGGTGAAATGTAAGTATGAAAACCGAAATGTATGTAAGATTTGAAGCCCGGACGGCTATTGAGCCCTTGATTGGGATACTTAGCTTTGAATTATGTTCTGCACAGATGTCTCTGATAAATCGATATACAATGGCATAGGACCTTGTGCCTTGGATGACTGAATGTGGAAGACAACATCCAGTCAAAAAGTGAGAGTCGGTAGGATTAGGAAGATAGTCGGAAGGTTTAGAAAGAAGAGTGAATATAGGATCTGGACCAAAAGTTCTTCAGCAATAGGGTTTCGGGTAGAGAGTGAATGTAAATATCAGCACATGTGAAGAGTCAGTCACATTGATGAACTGGGGAAAATATGTAGGAAAGCAGATATCAATAGAGACATTAGGAAATCAGACAAATTATAAAGTGAGTAATAGGATTAAACATTTTCACAGGGTTGAGGTTGAATATATAATCTAAGGAAGAAACAAACATGTAGTCACAAATAGGATTGACATTTGAGAGCATTAAGTAACCTGGACATGGATGTTTTTAGTAATTCATGCTCACTTTCCATTTAGGCTTTGTTACAATCATCAGTGTGATCTTTGCATTTTGTGTCCAGAATATCACTGTGATAAAATGTATATGTAGATCAGGTGACGTGAGTATTTTTTCCACCATTTCTGGGAGCAATATTTTGAACATGTATCAATTAGTATTGGGAGTACAAATAGGTGTACTTTGTGTACTTCTAATGGTAACATTAGGGTTACGGTTTATCATGAAGTGTGTGTGAGTTTTGCTTCAAAAATGATTAAAGAATCGAAAATAATATGTTTAGAAAGAAGTCTAGTGAAAAGACCACTAAATAATCATAAAGGAATACATGTTTTCTGAAAGAGGAAGTGATTGAAAGTGAACCAAATGCCTATAAATTTGTGAACTTGTGGATGAAAGGATATATCCTATGATGTCCATAAACTGAAGAAAAAGTAATGTACCAGTGTTGAATAAAAACAAACTTCAAAATACATATCATGTCCCATAGGAATCTAACTGCATTGATGTTAATCCTGGTCAGTTACTATAGAAATATAAGGATATATAAGGACCATTCACTGAAGTTAGTTTTCAGTACTAGGAAACAAATATGTATTTCAGGTGGTTGAATATTTCTGAGAATAATCTTGTGAAATGTGAAATGTTGATTATAAATCCACATACACGAACTGGAATGAATTTACAGAGTGTATAATAAGACACATATATTTCATATTTTGGAAAATCTGGAGAGTATATATATATATATATATATATATATATATATATATATATATATACACACACACACACACACACACACACACACACACACATTAAAATGTAGCAATATATATGCCAATCGAAATTTATCATGAAATATATATCATCCACATACCTAAAAATATTAATTTTACTGAACATGGATTTATGTTTAATGTTGTTCACTAGGAAGCTCACCCATAGGTTGAATTTTCAGTTCCATCAGTATTTAGGGGCAGTGATGTATTCTCATAATTTGTAAATTCCAAAGTCAGTTTGCTCACAAGAATGTACGTGTGATACCAGGTAGAAGTCTATATATGCATAAAAATATACATGTTCTGAATAGGCTACACAGAAAAGGAGACAGGAATTTACATATGTGTTGACTTTAAAAACTCATGGAGAAATATTCCAATGAAAGGTTGACAAGAATGATAACACATACCCTTGATAAAGCAGAAGGAAAATCCAAGTATACACCATGCCTCCTATGAAAGGCCTGTATTTCTATCCTGTTAGGTTTCTTTTTCTCCATCATTTTAGGATAAGTAGTCAGAGTCTATTAGGGTATGGGTTAGTGTCAGGGATTCAGTATTTCAAATGGTAAATAGGATAATGAATCCAATGTGTATGCAAATATGTGCTACACAATAAACTTCCAACTCTCATCCAGAACAATGCCTTGACATTACCTTTGGCCCAGTGAGACACAATTAGAGGGGAAGAGTTTGAAAATCTGTGAATACAAATCTGGAATGGAAAATGCTCAGGAGTTCCCAACCTGGGAGCTGGTAGAGGAGTTTCCAAAAGTACGGGACAGTGTAAACACTACACAACCATGGAGCTCTGCTGGCCAAAAGAATTCTGGAGAAACTGCCTCTGAGGTGTGGCACTTGAAATATATGTTCTTGTCAGGAGCTTTATCTTCATTTGTCATGAAACCATCAAAGCTGGGTCTGCATCTATGTTACCTGGAGAACATGGTTTCTTATTTTCCAATGATCATGAGGCAGCGGTGCTGAATTCTCTCTTTGTAGGTAAACTGAGGCCACTGGGCCGAAGTGTCTCCCATGTGGACTGTGAAGCCATTTGGTCATCCTCCAATTTTCGTGGTGTTTCTTGCTGCTGCACTGGGAGATTGGTATTTGCTTCACGAAATACAAGGAGTTCAACTGGGACACAGTGTTGGAGGGAGTTTTGTGACATGTGGTGGTTCAGAGTCTGCAGGAGAACGCACCAACCATGCTTCTATCCCATATGCTTGCCCCCTTGACGATAGCAAACTGATTCTAAACATTGCCCTGAAACCTCTCCATATAACAAGACACCTTTACATATAAGGGTCTGCTTGGTGCACCATATCAGCTAAAAGCCATTTGGAAGTCAATGGCAGATCCACATGGCACCACCACAAATATTTTATCACACACCTGCACATCACTGCTCTGGGCCAACTACTCTGCAGTTTTCAACTAACCGGCATCTCAGTTCTACACCATTTTCATTATACCCATCAGTCAAGGCACTGTCTGGTATAATAATGATCAGCAACAGGACATCCAAATGTTCTTCATTGCCACCTCGTCATGCGAATTTCAAAAATTTCATGGTATTCATCTATCCATTTTACAAGGTTGAAGTTGGAGCCATTGTGGCTTACAATTCATTCAGGAACCATTAAATGGTGAGGAAGCTCATTTCAATGAAAGCTCTGGTACAATCATAAGTGTAAACTTTGCTTTTTGTGTCCAGAATATTACTGTGATAAAATGTATAAGGAGATCAGGTGACATGAGTATTTCTTCCACCATTTCTTTGAGCAATATTTTGAAGACGTATAAATTAGTATTGGGGGTACAATAGGTGTACGCTGTGTCTTTGGATATAGAGATAATGCATGAATAGACCATACTGAGAATAAATAATATAACTGGTTCCAATTTTAAATAATTTTTTGAATTGATACATGAAAATATACAGAAAATCTTATATTGATATACAATCATTCATTCCAACCAGTTCCACATTTAATGGTAATATTAGGGTTATGGTTTATCATGAACAGTGTGTGAGTTTTGCTTCAAAAGTGATTATGGAAATCAATAATAATGTGTTTGGCAAGAAGTCTCATGAAAAGACCAGTCAAGAGACCTGGAGGAATACATGTGTTCTGAAGAAGGAATTGATTGAACGTGAAACAAATGCCTGTAAATTTGTGAAATCGTGGATGAAATATATATACTATGATATATATATATATATATATATATATATATATATATATATATATATATATATATAAAACATAGGTGAAATATATGTATGAAAACCGAAATCTAAATAAGATTTGAAGCCCAGAAGGGCATTGGGCCCCTGATTGATATCCATATCTTTGAATTACTTTCTGCAAAGTTGTCTCAGATAAATCCATATACAGGGGCATAGGACCTTGTACCTTGGATGATTGAATGTAGAAGAGAACATCCAGTAAAAAAGGGATAGTCAGTAGTGAAAGCTTAATAAAATAGGTACTTGTCACTTCCTGTTTTTCTGTATGCTTAACAAAACACTTTTGAAATTTTGAGAATATTTGCTAATCTTGATCCCAGAATGTGCCGTTCCCTACTGCCAAACTGCAGAATGTACTCCCTCACCTGGTTGCACGCAAACCGCCCAGTCGCCCAGACTCATCAATAAACTTCCCTCTCTGCCCTCTCCAAGGAAAGTATATAAGCTCTACTTAAGCTGTTCTCAGGGCTCTCTGCTCTGTTCAAGTGAGTTCTGAGCTCAAACATGCTGGACCCCCAGTAAATCCTTTGCTGTTGCATGATAAAGTCTCTTGGTTGTCCCTTCTTCTGACGCTAGCCCGACCTTTACATATGGAGGTTCCACCTAGATCGAGCAGTTGTGGACGAGAGATCCCAAAGGACCCCTCTCAGGTAAGTAAGGCGCCTCTTTCTGGTTTCAGGTTTCAGGTTAGGGCTTGGCAAATTAACTGTCAATGAAGAGTGTGAGCTCTCTCTGACGATGCCTGACAGTCGTGTTACAAAACTCAAGCCATGTCTCTGGAGGACACCACAGAGGACTCCGGAAATTGAGGAACAATAGTCTCCTCGACTCAGCGATATTTTGATTCGGATTCGGTATTGCCAGCCCATCGGGTTTTGCTGGCAACTCAGTCCTGGTCTCAGTGTTGGACGTCCATTGCCTGTCTTTATTGTCTTGTCTTGTCTGTGTCATGTGTCGTTGCTTTCACTGTTTGTGTATCTTTCATTATGGGACAGCGCACTTCAATGCCTTTTTCTCTGACCCTTGATCACTGCACCAAAGTCCGCTTAAGGGCTCAGAATCTTTCTTTTTCAGTAAAGTGCTGGATGTTGCAGATTCTCTGTACCTCAGAATGGCCAACATTTGGAGTTGAATGGCCCCTAGAAGGATCTTTCTACTTCCCACTAATTTAAAAAGTCAGAGATATTGGATTTTAGCCAGGGCCACATAGCCATCTGGATCAACAGCCATGTATCTTAACTCAGCAGGACCTCTGCAAAGCTCCTCCTCCATTGGTGAAGCCTATCCTTGCCACTGCCCCTGCTCCAACTTCTTCCCCCAGGAACTCTCAAACACTCTTCTTCTTCTTCTCCTCCACCCTCTGTTCTCCCTGAGTCACCAGATTTTACTCTACTGGACTCTCCTCCCCCTCCTTATCCCCTGCCCTGGTTCCCCAGCCCCCAACACACTCTAAGTGATTCCCCTGCTGCTGACTCAGCCTCTTGTCCATTGCAGGAAGCTAAGCCGGCCCAGCGCCCTACAGATAATTTCCCTGTGGCACACACAGCACCTTCTTCCATGGAGGAAGCTGGCCCAGCTAAAGGAATGCGCTGGCGGCAAAAGATTGAAAACCCTGGAACTCTCGGGATGCTCCCCCTCCTTCCCTAGAGGCCAATGGTTATCGATGGCCATGGGGGAAAAATGCAAGCCTACCAGTATTGGCCTCTCTCCAGACCTATATAACTTAAAAAATTACAATCCCCCTTTTCCGAGGACCCAACACAGCTCTCAGGTGTGGTTGAGTCATTAATGTTTTCACAACAGCCTACTTCAGAAGACTGTAAACAACTCCTAGGAACTCTCTTCATGACAGAGGAACAAAAGGGAATCCTCCAGGAACCTAGAAAAAAATATCCTCGGACCAGATGTTCATCCGACACAACTACCCAACATAATCAAAGCCGCCTTTCCCTTTAACCGACCCAACTGTGACCCCAACACCTTTGAAAGTAGGGAGCTTCTGTCCACTTATAGCTGGGCTCTAATACTGGGTCTCCAAACAGCCGCTAGTGACCAACTAATTTGGCCAAGGTAAGAGAGATTATTCAAGGGCCAGATGAATCTCCCTCTATGTTTCTAGAGAGAATTATGGAGTCATATAGGAGATATATTCCTTTCGATCCTCAGGCAGAGAATCAGAAGGCATCTGTCATGATGGGCAAACTGCAATCGATATTAAAACAAATTTACAAAGCTTAGATTGATTACAAGATATCACTTTGAGAGATTTCATCAGAGAATCTGAGAAGATATACTATAAGAGAGAAACTGAGGAAGAGAAGGGAGCAAAGTGAGGTTAATGAAGCAAAAGGCAGACTAAGGTGTTGACTAAGGTCCTGGTCACAACAACAAATAGGCCAGAAATTAAGAAACAGGGAGACAAGAAGGGATAAGTTGGCCCACGACAGAGGCCACCCCTGGCCTCAGATCAATGTGCCTACTCTAAAGAAAAAGGACACTGGGTCAAAATTGCCTTAGAAAGTGACAGCCAGGCCAGCCAGCCATTCTGACTCTGGAGGATGACTAAGAAAGTCGGGTCTCATATCCCTTCCCCGAGCTCAGGGAAACTTTTGAAGTGGAGGAGACCCCAGTAAACTGGATACAGGGGCAATATACTCAGCCCTTAAAGCCACAATAGGCGCTCTATCTAATAAAAGGTCTCTAGTTCAAAAAACTAATGGCAGTAAATATCGGACTTGGACAACTAAGAGGACCATTGACTTGGGGAAAGGAAAAATCCATCATTTCTCCCTAGTAATCCCAGAATGCCTGGCCCCATTGATGGGCAGAGATCTGCTCACCAAGCTCTGGGCCAAAATAACTTGTAACCCTGAAGACCCCCAAGTGGAATTTCTAAATCCTTCAGTAGAAATTTCAAGAGTCACGGCTCTAACTATGTCAGTAGAAAATGTACATCAACTCACTCACCATGGTTCAAAGAATCTGCAGGCATTCCTGAAGGATCAAGAACAGAGTTTTCCACTAACCGACTCACAGTGAAGGAAATAACTGAATGGGTAACAAAAGCCTGTCGGGTCCATCAATTAGTTAATGCTTACCCTTCCAAGCTTCCTGCAGGAAAGCACCTACGAGGTACCAAACCAGGACAATTCTGGGAAGTGAACTTTACTTAAATTAAACCAGCAAGGTATAGACTTAAATATCTCCTAGTCTTTGTAGGTACATTTTAAGGATGGATTGAAGTCTTCCCCTCAAAAATAAAAGAAAAAAGAAAAGAAAAGAAATAGCGCAAATTTTGGTCAAGAAGATCCTAGAAGATATTTTTCCAAGATATGGCCTGCCTAACTTAAAAGGGTCTGATACTGGACCAGCGTTCGTGGGCCAGATAAGTAAGGGGTTAGCCAGGACCCTGGGGATTAATTGGAAGTTACATTGTGCTTATATACCCCAGAGTTTAGGACAGGTGGAAAGAATGAATATAACCATTAAACAGACCTTAAAAAATTAAGCTTAGAGACCGGAATAAAAGATTGTACTATGCTACTGCCTTATGCACTGTTTCATGAAGGAAATACTCACTCTGTTTTTTGTGTAACCTCACCCCCTATGAAATTCTCTATGGTGCCCCTCCTCCAGGAAGGGACCTAACCCCAACTCTAAGACCTAACGATCCCTTTCACACCCCTTGCTTGACAGATTTAAAGCTCTTGAAAGAACTCAGGGATACCTGTGAAAACGGCTGGCCACTGCCTACCAACCTGGGGACAAGGGGACTCCACATCGATATCAAGTAAGAGACTTTGTCTACGTAAGATGACATCAGGTGTCATCCCTGGAACCCCACTGGAAAGGACCATACCAGGTGGTACTTATAACATCTACAGAAATAACAAAAAGAAAAAAATTGAAAATAAAGAAAGGAAGAAATTAAAAAAAATAATAATGATAATAAAAAAATGAAAATTAAAATTTAAAGAAATAATACTACTAATAATAAAATAAAAAAATTGAAAACATAAAATAAGTTAAAGAACAACTGCACCAACAAAAAATAAAAATGAAAGAAAAAGAAAAAAAAACATAAATGCAGTCATAGATTTCGATTAACTTCTCTTAAAGTAGGTGTTGCTGTGCCCACTGGGCCAAGCTTCTCCTCTCAAAGGTGGAAACCATTAACTGTGCAGCAGCTCTAAGTCCCAGACTGGGTGGGTCTCCAATCCTGAGTGCCTAGGGCCTTCTCTTGTGTTTCCTCAAACCAGGCCCCGCTCACCACAATACTGGCTACACGCCAGTTCTGCTGCTCCTGGGAGCCCTGTTTTCATGAATACCTGGGCACACTCTCCCTGTTTGCCTCCCTCAGCCCCTAAGTTTGCAGAGCTTGGGGCTGAGAACCCTCAGCAAATTTGCTTGCCCTCCAGGAGCCACGCCCCTGGTAGCTGGTGCAAGAGACCTCAGTTGTCTGCACTGGTGGGAGCGGTAGCCGAGAGCTCCTGAACGCAAGTAAAATGCCACTCCTGATTCCCTCGGTCTGGCTATGGAGCTCACAGGAGAGCTAGGAGGGGCCCTTATGAAAGAGCTGGGAGGGGCTCTTAAGGTTTCTCCACTGTGTGGAGAGAGATGGCTAGGGGATTAAACACCTGTCACAAAGGTTTCAATGAAGATATCTCCTCCACTCGTGATGTCAGTTCTCTGCCATGGTGGTATCTCGTGCAAATGGTGACCGTTCTTTCCCTTTGCCGGGTGACCAATGCAACGGGTGAGTCCTGACTGACTTTCCCAAGCCCCATTTCAGTCCTTTGGCCACTGCCTATGAAGGCTCAGTTGACTTTTACCTCTGTAAATTCAGAAGGGCCGACCAATTATTTCAGCGGGATCTTTAGTGCTGAGTCATGAGAAGCAGGCCAACTGGAGGTTGAATGCAGCCTATCCGGACTCGGTGTGTGTGTTCTGAGGGGCCCAGATTGTATGCCCCAGATCCACATCAGCTGAGCATTGCCTAGTGATCCTGAGCAAACAGCATTTAGACAGTTTACGGCTCCCTATGCCCGCACATTTGAAGATGTCAGAGACTTGATCTCTCTGCACCTGCCACCATGTTAGATCTCCTCAATGATATTCATGTTACCCTTACAGCTTCCTGGCATAAGCAAGTTCTTGGGATTGTAACACTACTGCTTCTGTTTCCAGTCCAGATTTCTAGAAATGAATCCTTGCCGCCATTGCCTCTGCCTCTGGACCATGCTCACGTTAGCCGCGCTCATGGGTGCTGCGCTCGACTGTGACTATAGCGGAACCACCGCGGCCTCCATTGCTCCTCAGCCCGGTGCCCATCCCCTGGGGCCCAAGCAGCTGCCACCATGGCTCTCCGGACCCCTCCTCCAGAGCACAGGTCCCTTAGCAGGGGAATGCAGAATGACCCCAGAGACAGGCTCTGCCCGAAGGTGCAGCGGCGAACAGGCGACCTAGGGGCTCGAGGCCACGGTCCAACCTTCAGAGGACAGGACTCGGCCCTTAGCCCAGCTCCAACCTCTAGATGCGGAAGCCGGACATTTTAGACAGAGTCATCAAGACAGCCAGCAGAAAGCAAATGGTGGCTCCTGCGGAGTGGATTTTCGGCACAGAAACCACAGCCCAGCGAACAATCCCAGTCCATAAACTCTCCCTGTATATAAAAATATTTTAAAAAAGGGGGCGGAAGTAACTGAGCTTTCTTTGCATCAGGTACTTACAATCCACTGCTGATTACACATTCAGGTTCTCTGCCTGGAGTGAAGCGAAAGAGGAAGCAGATGCGCACAAAGCGCCCATGGCTGTGAGCAGCCAAGCGTCTCTTTTTCCATCTCTTTGTTCTTCCTGCTGCTTGGCAAGTGGTCTACTACAGATTAACGGTAAAAGGAGCTCTAACCAACTGCACGAAATCTCAATTAAAGCCGCTGCACTGAGCACCACACTCAGCATTTCAGCAACCCCCGTACGCAGCGGCCATCTTCCCTACCAGGTTTGGTTTTTCGGTTTTCGGTTTTTGTTGGCAGAGTGGCTGCCAGCAGAGAGCGTAAGTTCCCACTGGCGGTGGTGGACAGACGTGTCCTGAAGCCACAGACCACGTCCTTGCAAGGGACTCCTTCGACGATTCGGGGAGGGACGGATGTGTCCTAATTAGGTGACTCTGCTGCCAACCTGACAGGTCTTGCAGGCTACTTATGTCTCTCAGGTTGAATTCACTGTCTGTCTTTGTGGTCTAACCCATCAGGTTTTGCCAGTTACTAGGTTCTAATCTCTCCTTCTGAACTCGTGTTAAACGTTAACTGTGTGTCCGTGTTTGTGTCACGTTTGTATTGTCGTTGTCTCTGTTTGAGTAACTCTCATTACGGGCCAAAGCCATTTCATGCCTCTGTCCTTGAAGCCTTTTCTGGTCCCTGGCTCCAACCTGACCCCTTTGCCCACGATCCTATCACTCAAACCTTCTGCACCTCCCCCTCTTCCCTCCATTCTCACTGAGTCACAAGTTTGAAGATCTTAGGGTTGTGAACAAACGGGAGCTGCATGATGGTCTTTGTGTGTCTTTTTGTCTGTGTTTCTGTTAAATGTGATGGCATTGTGTGGACCGATGCAGAGTCCCGTGTTCCAACCTGCCTTAGATGTGTGGAAGTAACTTTAGCTAAATTTTAACCTAATGCTTCTCCTGTGAGGGACCAAAAGTCAATAGAACCGCCAGCTTTTCTGTTCTCACCTTTTACACCTCTCTTAGCTGTGTTTTAAAGAACTTTGATGTACTTTACTCCCCTTTGTTAAGCGAGATTAGGGAAGCACTGTTTTCTTTTCTTTCCATAGTTGGGTTGAGCACGCCAACTGCAGAGGGAAATGCCTGGGGTCTAAGAACTTTGATATCTCGCATAAACTTTTCTCAAAACCCTGTCCTCATTATTAAATTGGCATTAATTGGATTTGGGGATGGGATCCAAACCTTCAGTCATAAATTTTGACACCCCAGAGTGGACTTTAAAGGAGTCCCCACTCTGCCCTCTTGGGGAAGCCTAGAACTCAAAAAACTGCAAGCAGATAATGAACTATTTGGGAGCTGACTACTGAAAAGTTGGGAGATATAGAATATGCCTGGTGCCTGGGGTCAAACCAAACCAGAGGAACTAATCCTGTAAGTAAAAAGTGAGGCTAAGGGACTCCCAGCAGCTGCCCGAGCCATTTTGCTGTGGGGAACTCCCTTATTCCTTACCTGCACTTTAAGGATTACTCCACCTCTGTTTGCTTAACAAAAGGGAGAATGAATGCAGTAATATGTTGATATTATAGATTGTTTCTTGGGGATGATCTTGGCTGAATGTGTATCTAAAAGATGATTTTTTATTGTAACAATCTGGTATCTAAATGGGTTTCTAAAGCATTGCACTATCTTACAGTATAAAGTTGGGTTTAAACAATTGTTTAGTTTGATTTCAGATAGTTCATGCTAGAAACCTTAAATACTTAGGATTAAAAAAAATATTAAAGAGTTTAAATTTTTAACTAGGTAGCCTGAGAAAATTCCACTAGATATACCAGTGCATTAACTTGGGCAAAGAAAATAAATTATGATATGGTATCTGTTCCCCTCAGTGTGTAAGATTTAAAAAAAATGGTGCTAAATTAAAAGGTTCGTCTGGCTTATTGAAATGGCATTAATTAGCAACAATCTTGGAAATATTTAAAGCTTAATTTCGGATACCCATGGCAGTGTGTGGTTTTTTAAAAAAATTTTCAGCCAATTTAATGTAACTTAATACCACTTTTGAAATTTCAGAACAAAGAAAGTGGGTTATTATCTTATAGAAACTTTTTTGTGATGGTGCCATTTATATTATCAAAAAATGATCCAATTTTCAGTTTTGTGTGAGCAAATTTTTCTAGTGTAGAAAAATCTAAAGATATAAAATTTTGAGAATTACATCTTGAACTTGCATCATAATTTTCAACATTCAAACCTGGAAATTATGACATAGCTATAATGCCTTAGGCATGAGGTTTCTGCTCAAAATTCGCGTCTTTCCAGTTTTCGAGACCTCAGTCAGGACTTAAGTTGATATGCAATCAGGAAGAGACAGATAAAAAGGAGTAAAAGTTTATGTTTACCTGAACTCAAACTAGACTCAACGAATAAGTACATTATATGGTATTTACTAATTACTGAATAGTCATCTTTTTTAGGACTCTTGCTTTTTCTTAGATTCTGTATTTTTTTTTTTTCTTTTTTTGAGCTCATAATCTTTATCCTGCAGATCGGTAAATGTTTTCGGATCAGATCTATTTTTGATCAACTGTGGAGTTTTTAAACATTGCAATGGAGATTTCACCTGAAAAAGCTACAAGGCCTTTACTATTGTGTTATGTGTTACATTTGTGTTATGTGTTGTATGTCGGTATGCCTGTATGTGTGTAAGTCAATATATAATGCAGTGATATGACAATTGATAGATGAGGAGCGCTCATGAAAAATTTAAAAATGGATTCAAATATCTTTGATTCACGTGATTCAAATGGTTCAATTCAAATTGGGTAAAAAGATAAAAATAAAGATGTCTTTAAAAATAGGCCTATAAGTTTTCTAGGTGTTCAAAAACGCCCTAGTATAATGTTGATGTCTATAAAATAATCTGCTTAAATTCAGAAATTTACATGTATTGTTTCAAAATGTGAACAGAAAGAGGTTAACAAATGGAAAAGAGAAACTTAAAGGTTCTAGTTATAGATTTAATAGAGGGAAAATGTGTTTCTGGATAAGAGAGTCTATATGATTAAGTAATTAAAAGGTTTTTAGTAAATAATAAAAATGTTTTGTGTAAGTTGGTTATATGTGTAAGTTTTGAGCAAGTAATCTTAAAAAATTAAACAGCTGGTTAAACTAGTACTGTTTTTACAAAATTGTGCCATGTTATTTCTTTAAAAAGCTAAACTTGGTTAATACAAAAACATCAATGTAATTGTGGTGTTAATGTGTTCATATCTTCCAGGTATACAAGTGTGTAAGGTAGAAGCTTCAAAAGAGCATTGTATCAAGCTGGTGTTCTAAGGTTGTATGGTAATTCTAGGCTTAAAAGTAAAACATGTTGGAGATTTATGTCTGTCATTTGTGTTCTATAATTGGACTTCTTTTCAATAAGATATTTACAGTTCCATCATACTTTCTACACTGAGATACAATCTAAATGTATTTTTAAGTTTATGAGAGCCTAAACTCTGAAGGTATTATTGTAAAACACAAAGGTAATTCCCATTCATTTCCATGTGAAAACTGTTTTCTTCTGGCTTCACAAAGGGGTGGCCTGAGGCAAAGACTTTCCTGATATTCAGGGCAACATAACAATAGGTAATCAAAAGGACCAAAGCAGGGTTTCTCCACTGAGACTTTACTGGTCACATTGATATCTGAGTTTTCTGAGATGCTTGCCATTCCCTTCAGGTATCCAAAACATGGCCATGTCACAGAGCTTGGAAGGGGTCCATATCTTGGACACAAAACCATGAGCCTATTCTGGAGAGTGGCCAGAATTCAGGAAGAATACAGGAACGTAGGAAGATAGTAGGTGTTTCCCAGTGATAAGGCAAGCCACAGTCCATTCATGAATTGGGCAGGATGAATGTTGGGAAGTTTTCTCCTTGACAGGACACACCCACTGAGACATTCTCCTTTTTAATGTCTACAACTACGGACACACTGGGATACACAGACATAGAAACACTCACCTTTTCAAAGGACTAACTAGAAACAGTTCACTAGAAACCAAACAAACCACCTTTTCTAACTATTCTCAGGACATGAGAAAAAACCACAAACCCACACCCACACCCACAAAGGCACCTCCTTCCCCATGTTCGTTTGGAGCTATCCAGAGTGTCCTCTAACTGGAGCACCATACTATGTTCCCCAGAAATGGCCTGTCCTGTCTCAGATCTGGTCTCCTTGGACAACTCTGTGAAGTTGTCAGGAGCCAGCAGTGAGCCTCTACATGCTTTCTCCGAAAGGGCCCCCCTTCAGAACTTTCCTGACATTTGGCCATCCTCACATAAGTAGGTACCACGAAAGACTGATTCTGTCCTTGGTAAATCCAAACAATTGGAATCACTGGGACTGGGGCTGGGACTGGGTCTTGGTGACTGGCTTCCTGGAACCCAAATTCGGAAAGTTCCATCAACAAGGATGTGAAGTGAGGTTACTTCCTTCAGGAACTGAATGATGTCACTGCCTTGGCAACCACTTTTTCCTAACATTTGCTTCCTAGGGTCTCATAAGATGGAGGATGCCCCATCTTCCTGTGACACTTTCACAAGTTAGAATGGTTTAAAAACCATAGGCACCTGGGAACACCTGTCTGCACAGGCCTAGTTTGGTCAATCTTCCCTACACTAAGAAGAGAGAGGATGATTCAGAAACATCCTTTCATCCTGACTGGGTTGTTTGCCATGGAAGAATACTTTTGCTCTCTCAGGTCTTTTATTGCTGCCTACATCTTCTCCAGGAATCATTTTTGCATGGACCTTTGATGTTCTCAGCAGTTGGAAGGTCCCCTACATTCCTGTATTGTAAGATCAACTCTGTCCCTGCTCTTCTGTAAAGTGAGATTGAGGGAATTGTGTATAGTTAGGATTAATAACATGTTCGATTTGTATTAGGAATCATTCTGCTGGATGAATAATGGTATTGGAAACCTGCAATATTTATAAGAATTTATAGGTGAATATAAGTATGAAAACAGAAATCTAGGTAAGATTTGAAGCACTGAGAGGTATTGGGCCCTTGATTGGGATACTTAGCTTTGAATTACATTCTGCACTGAGGTCTGAGATAAATTGATATAGAATGGAATAAAACACTATATCTCAGATGATTGAATGTAGAAGAGAACATCCAGTCAAGAAGTGGTAGTCGGGAGGATTAGGAAGATAGTAAGTTTTGGAAGAAGAGTGAGTCTAGGAGTTGGACCAAGACTTTTTTAGTAATAGGGTTTTTGTTAGAGAATGAATGTAAATGTCAGCATATGTGAAGAATCAGTCACTATGATGAACTGGGCAAAATATGTAGGAAAATAGATATCAATAGTGACATTAAGAAATAAGGCAAAGTATAAAGTGAGTGAGAGGATTAAACATTTTCAACAGGGTTGAGGTTGAATATATAATCTTAGCATGAAACAAATATCTCCTCACCAATAGGATTGACATTTGAGAGCCTTAGGCATCCTGGACATGGATGTTTTTAGTAATTCTTACTCACATTCAATTTAGGCGTTGGTACAAACATAAGTGTGACCTTTGAATTTTTTATCCAGAATATTACTATGATAAAATATATATGTAGATCTGGTGACATGAGTATTTCTCCCACCATTAAAGGGAGCTATATTCTGAAAACTCATAAATTAGTATTTGGAATAAAAAAGTTGTACCCTGTGTCTATGAATATAGAGATAATGGATGAATAGTCCATACTGTGAATAAATAATATAACTGGTTTCAACTTTAGAAATTGGAATAAATTGATATCTGAAAATATACAGGAAATCTTATATTGATATACAATCATTCATTCCAAACAATTATACATCTAATGGTAATATTAGTGTTATGCTTTATCATAAAGAGTGTGTGAGTTTTGCTTCAAAATAATTATGGAAATCAAATATAATGCGTTAGGTAGAAGTATCATGAAAAGACCAGTCAAAAAAAAAGGAGGAATACGTGTGATCTGAAGCAGGAAGTGATTGAAAGTGTACCAAATGCCTTTAAATTTGTGAAATGTGGATGAAATGTATTTTCTAAGTTGTCCATAAATTGAAGAAATAGTAATGTACCAGTGTTGAATAAAAATGAACATTAAAATACACAACATTTCCCATAGGAATCTACTTGCATTGATGTTAAACTGGGTCAGTTACTTTAGAACTATAAGGATTTGTATGCACCTTTCACTGAAGTGAGTGTTCAGTACTAGAAAAAAATATGTACTTGAGGTGGATGAATATTTCTGAAAATAATCTTGTGAAAATTTGATTATAAAACCACATACATGAACATGAATGAATTTAGGGAGTGTATAATAAGAGACATATATTTCATATTTTGAAAAATCTAGAGAGTGTAGATTTTTCACAAAACACACACAGAGATATTAAAAAGCAGCAATATATATGACAATCGAAATTCATCATGAAATACATATCATACACAGATCCAAAAATATTTATTTTACTGAACATGGATTTATGTACAATGTTGATCAACTAGGAAGCTCACCCATAGGTTGACTTCTCAGTTCCAACAGGGTTTAGGAGGAGTGATCTCTTCTCACAATCTTTATCTGCCATGTCAGCCATCTCACAAGAATTTACGTGTGGTACCAGGTAGGATTCTATATGTGCATATAAAAATACATGTGCTAAATAGGCAAGAGATAAAGGGAGACAGGAATTCACATATTTGATACCTTTCAAAACACATGGAGAAATATTTCAATTAAAAATTTACCAGATTTATAACACCTACACTTTATCATGCAAAAGGCAAGTCCAACAATACACCATGCCTCCTCTGAACTGCTTGTATTTCTATTCTGCTTGGGTTATTTTTCTCCATCATATTAGGATTAGTGGGCAGACTCTAGTAGGGTATGGGTTGGTGTCAGGTTTCAGTAATTCGAATGGAAAATAGGAAAATGAATCCATTGTGTATGCAAATATGTGCTACAAAAAATCTACCCATTCTCATTCAGAACAATGCCTTGACATTACCTTCACCCCAAGTAAGACACAGTTAGAGGAGATGAATTAGTAAATCGGTGAATACATATCTGGAATAGAAAATGCTCAGGAGATCACAACCTTGGGGGTTGTAGAGGAGTTTTCAAAAGTAAGGGACAGGATGAACACTCCACAATCGTGGAACTTTGTTGGCCTAAAGACTTCTTGAGAAACTGCCCCTGAGGTTGGGCACTTGAAATATATGTTGTTGTCAGGAGCTTTAGCTTTCTTTGTAGTGATACCATCAAAGATGGGTCTGTATATATGTGACCTGGAGGACTTGGTTTCTTATTATCCAAAGAACATGAGGCAGCAGTGCTGTATTCTCTCTTTGTAGGTAAACTGTGGACACTGGGGGCTAGGTGTCTCCCTTTCTTGACTGTGAAGCCAATTGTTCCTCCTACAATTTTCGTGATGTTTCTTGTTTCTGCACTGGTATTTTGGTATTTGCTTCATGAAATACAAGGAGTTCAACTGGGAAACAGTGCTGGAGGGAGTTATGTCATGTGTAGAGGGTCAGGGTCTGCAGACGAATTCACCAACCAGCCTTCTATCCCACATAGCTTGGCCCCTTGTCCATAACAAACTGATTCTGATCATTGCCCTGAAACCTCTCCATATAACAAGATGCCTTTACATATAAGGGTCTGCTGGCTGCACCATGTCAGCCAAAATCCATTTGGAAGTCAATGGCAGAACCACATGGCCCCACCACAGATGTTTTATCATACACCTGCTCACCACAGCTCTGGGCCCACTTCTCAGCAGGCTACAACTTACTGGCATCTTTGTTCTACACAATTTTTAAGAAACAAGTCAAACAAGGCACTGTCTGGTACACTCATGATCAGCAAGAAGACTTCCAAAGGTTCTCCAGTGACACCTGGTCATGGGAATTTCAAACATTTTATGGTATTTACTGAGCCATTTTTCAAGGATGACGTTGGAGGCACTGTGGGTTACAATTCATTCAGGAACCATTAAATGTTGAGGAAGCTCATTTCAATGAAAGCTCTACAGAACTCTCACAGGTAAGGCTTCCAAAAGAGTGGCCAAAAGACACATATATTTCATATTTAGTAAAATCTGGACAGTGTGTGTGTATACACACACACACACACACACACACACACACACACACACAGAGACATTAAAAACTAGCAATATATATGCCAATCGAAATTAATCGTGAAATATATATCATCCACGTATCCAAAAGTATTCATACATTTTACTGAACATGGATTTATGTATAAGTTGTTCAACTAGGAAGCCCACCCATAGGTTGAATTTTCAGTTCCAACAGCATTTAGGAGGAGTGATCTCTTCTCACAATTTGTATCTGCCAAGTCAGCCACCTCACAAGAAAATACGTGTGATACAAGGTATGATTCTATATGTGCATTTAAAAATACATGTACTGAATAGGATACAGAGAAATGGGGGAGACAGGAATTCACATATTTGATAAGTGTAAAAACACATGGAGAACTCTTTCAACAAAAAATTGACTAGATTTATAACTCCTACGCTATATAATAGAAAAGGCAAGTTCAACTATACAACACGACTCTTTGATTTGCTTGTATTTCTATTCTGTTTGGGTTATTTTTCTCCATCATGTTAGGATTAGTAGTCAGAGTCTAGTAGGGTATGGGATAGTATCAGGGATTGAGTATTTCGAATGGAAAATTGGAAAATGAATCCAATGTGTATGCAAATATGTGCTACACAAAAATCTTCCCACTCTCATCCAGAACAATGCCTTGATATTACCTTCGCCCCAAATACCACATTTAGAGGAGATGAGTTAGAAAATCTGTGAATACATATCTGGAATTGAATATGCTCCGGAGTTCACAACCTTAGAGGTGGAAGAGAAGTTTCCAAAAGTAAGTGACATGGTAAACACTCCACAAACATGGAGCTCTGCTGGCCCAAAGACTTCTGGAGAAAATGCCTCTGAGGTTGGGCACTTGAAATATACGTTGTCAGGAGATTTAGCTTCCTTTGTAGTGAGACCATCAAAGCTGTGTCTACATCTATGTGACCTGGAGGTCATGGTATCTTATTTTCCAATGAACATGAGGCAGCAGTGCTGAATTCTCTCTTTGTAGGTCAACTGTGGCCACTAGTGTCTAAGTGTCTCCTCGTGTGGACTGTGAAGCCATTTGGTCATCCTCCAATTTTCGTGGTTTTTCTTCCTGATGCACTGGGAGTTCGGTAATTGCTTCACGAAATACAAGGAGTTCAACTGGGACACAGTGCTGGATGGAGTTTTGTCACGTGTGGTGGGACAGGGTCTGTAGGATTATGCACCAACCAGGCTTCTGTCCAACATAGCTTGCCCCCTTTAACAAAGAAACCTGATTCTGAACATTGCCCTGAAACCTATGCATACAACATGATGCCTTTACATATAAGGGTCTGCTGACTGCAAAATGTTAGTCGAAGTCATTTGGAAGCCAATGGTAGATCCACATGAAACTACCATAGCTGTTTTATTTCACACCTGGCCACCTTTGTTCTAGGACCACTACTCAGCAGGGTCCAACTAACTGGCATCTCTGATCTTCACAATTTTCGTGAAACCCAGTCAATCAAGGCACTGTCTGGTACACTCATGATCAGCAACAGGATATCCAATGGTTCTCCAGTGCCACCTGGTCATGGGAATTACAAAAAGTTCATGTTATATATTGAGCCATATTTCAAGAATGAAGTTGGAGGCACTGAGTTTTTCAATTAATTCAATAACCATCAAATGGTGAGGAAGCTAATTTCAATGAAAGCTCTGGAGGACTATCACAGGAGAGGCTTCCCAAAGAGTGGCCATAAGTTCACATGAACCCAGGCCCATTGAGGTCTACAATGTGAAGTCCATGTGTGTTTTGACTCTCAACTATGGCTGTCAAATCTTTCACAATAAAATCATGTGATATCCTGGCTGAGATTCCCAGTGCTCTGTGGAAAGCCACTCTGGGCCTAGATCTCAGTTTCCAAGGGCCAATCTTATGTGTGGCCTCCTAATATGAGAAACACAATTCATGGCAATACTTCTTTGAGGTCAATTCCAGAACTCAGTCTTTATGGGGAATCACACCAGAGTTCAAGCCCAGGTGGACCCAGTCATCTCTTCCTACCACCACACAAATGACCACAATTAAAACCAAAAAACTCCCACATTGCCCTCATCTTCTTATATATAGACACTCATCATAACCTCTGGCTGGAGGTTTCCTTGAGGGGTGCAGCCCAAGGCAGTGTACAAAATAAGCTCCCGTGCCCCTCATTTGCCTAAAGTCATGGTGGCCTGGACATGCTTCCTGTGAACCAGGAGTGATCAAATAGGCCTGCCATTAATACTGCTCCGCTTCTCCAATTTGAGGCCTACTGACTGTGCGTTTTAGATTCTTTATGTGAATTAATGTCATGAGAAAACCCAAGCAACTATGAGCTAGCCTCTGTAGGATTTAAAGAATTCACTTGACCCAAAGGATCTCTATTCTCACTTAATTGAGATCAGGAACCTTACAGAGGAAGTCAAGAGACTCTATCCACAATGACTGTTCTTTTAGCCATTTTGGTTTTGGATGCACACATAGCAGGAGTTGGCCATCCATAAGGCAAGCGGCAGTCCATTCATAAATTTGGTAGAATGAATGCTGGGGAGCTTTCTCATAGACAGGACACATCCACTGATGCATTATCTTTTCTAATGTCTACAACCACGGACAGTGAATTACAGACATAGAAACACTCACATTGTCAAAAGACTTACTAGAAATAGTTCACTCCAAACCAAACAAACCGCCTTTCCTACCTATTCTCAGAACATGAGACAAAACCACAAACTCATACCCAAACCCACAAAGGCACCTCCTTCCCACAAGTAGGTCTGTGACTATTCGGAGTGTCCTCTGACTGGAGGGCCATACAATGTTCCTCCAAAATAGCCTGTCCTGTCTCAGATCTTGTGTCTTTGGCCAACTTTCTGAAGTTGTCAGGAGTCAGCGGTGAGGCACTACCTTCTTTCTCAGGAAAGGCCCCTCTTCAGAGCTTTTCTGCCATTTCGACATCCTAACATCAGTAGTTAGCAAGAAAGAATGACCCTGTCCTAGGGAAATCCAAAAAGTGAGAACACTGGGACTGGGACTAGGACTGGCACTGTTTAACTGGCTTCCTGGATCCCAAGATCAGAGAGTTCCATCACAAAGGAAGTGAGGTGAGGTCACTTCCTTCAGGAACAGAATGAGTTCACTGCCTTGGCAACCATTTTGTCTTAACAGTTGCTTCCAAGGGTCCCATGAGATGGAGGCTGCCCCTGGTTCCTGTGACACATTCACAAGTTAGAATGGTATATAAACCATAGGCACCTGGGAACAACTCTCCACACAGGTCTCATTTGGTCCATCTTCTCTACATTAAGAACAGAGAGGCTGATTCAGACACAACCCTTCATCCTGACCAGGTTGTTCGCCATGGAAGATGACTTTTGCTCAATCGGGTCCTTCAAAGCTGCCTACATCTTCTTCAGGGATCATTTTTGCATGGATCTTTGAGGTTCTCAGCAGGTGGAAGATCCCCTACATTCCTGGATTGTAAGACCAACTCTGTCCCTGCTCTTCTGAAAAGTTAGATTGAGGTAACAGTATATGGTTAGGGTTGATAACATGTTAGATTTGGGTTAGGAATCATTCTGCTGCATGAATAATTGTATTGGGGGATGCCACCGAGGACTCGAGAAATCGAGGAACAATTGTCTCCTCGACTCAGTGATTTTTTGTTTCAGATTCGGTATTGCCAGCCCATAGGGTTTTGCCTGCTATGCAGTCCTGGTCTCAGTTTTGGACGTCCATTGCCTGTCTTTATTGTCTTGTCTTGTCTGTGTTGTGTGTTGTTGCATTCACTGTTTGTGTATCTTTCAATATGGGACAGAGCACTTCAATGTCTCTGTCCCTGACCCTTGATCACTGGACCAAAATTCGCTTAAGGGCTCAGAATCTTTCTTTTTCAGTAAAACTCCAGACTTGCCAGACTGTCTGTGCCTCAGAATGCTTCACCTTTCAAGTCGGATTGCCCCTAGAAGCATCTTTCTTCTTTCCACTAATTTAAAAAGTCAGAGATATTGTCTTTCAGCTGCGCACACATAGCCATCCTGATCAACAGCCATGTATCTTAACTTTGCAGGACCTCTGCAAGTCTCCTCCTCCATGGGTGAAGCCTTTCCTTGTCCCTTTCCCTGCTCGTACTGCTTCCCCCATGATCTCTCAAACCCTCTGCTTCTCCTCCTCCACCACCCTCTGTTCTCCCTGAGTCACAAGATTTGACTCTACTGGACTCTCATCCCCCTCCTTATACCCTGCCGTCATCCCCCCACCACCAACCCCCTCTAAGTTATTCCCCTGCAGCTGACTCAGCCTCTCCGCCATTGGAGGAAGCTAAGCTGGCCCTACGCCCTCCAGATAACTCCCCCACAGCACACACAGCCCCACCTCCTCAGGAGGAAGCTGGCCCGGCTAAGGGAACTCGCTGGCTTCAAATGATTGAAAACCCTGGAACTCCCGTGATGCTTTCAGAACATGAGAGAAAACCACAAACTCACACCCACACCCACAAAGACACCTCCTTCCCACAAGTATGTCTGTGACTATCCGGAGTGTCCTGTGACTAGAGGGCCATACAATGTTCCCCCAAAATGGCCTGTGTGTCTCTGGTCACCTCTCTGAAGTTGTCAGGAGCCAGCAGTGAGGCACTACCTTCTTTCTCTGGAAAGGCCCTTCTTCAGAGCTTTCCTGTTATTTGGCCATCCTAACATCAGTAGTTAGCAGGAAAGAATGACTCTGTCCTCGGGAAATCCAAAAAGTGAAAACACTGAGAGTGGGACTAGGACTGGCACTGTTTAAGTGGCTTCCTGGATCCCAAGTTCAGAGAGTTCCATCACCAAGGAAGTGAGGTTAGGTCACTTCCTTCAGGAACAGAATGATTTCACTGCCTTGGCAACAATTTTGTCCTAACAGTTGCTTCCAAGAATCCCATGAGATGGAGGCCATGCGTGTTTTGAATCTTAATTATGGCTGCCAAGTCTTTAAGAATAAAAGCATATAATATCCTGGCTGAGATTCCCAGTGTCCTGTGGAAAGCCACCCTCGAACTAGATCTCAGTTTCCTAGGGCGACTCTCATGCGTGGCCTCTTAAATCCCAACACAATTCATGGCAATACTCCTCTAAGGTCAGTTCCAGAACTCAGTCTCTAAGGGGAATCACAGCAAGTTCAAGCCCAGGTGGACCCAGTCATCTATTCCAACTGCCACACAAATGACCACAAATAAAATCAAAACACTCCCACATGGCCCTCATGTTCTGCCATATAGACACTCATCATAAACTCTGGCTGGAGGTTTACATGAGGGGCGCAGCCCAAGTCAGTATCCAAAATAAGCTCCCCAGCCCCTCATTTGCCTAAAGTCTGGGTGGCCGGGACACCCTTCTTGTGAACCAGGAATGATCAAATAGGCCTGCCGTTAATACTGCTCTGCTTCTCCAAATTGAGGACTACCTACCTTGGGGATTAGATTGTTAATGTCAATTGGTGTCATGAGAAGGCCCTAGCAGCTATGGGCTGGCCTCTGCAGGGCTTGGAAGAACTCATTTGACCCAAAGATTCCTATTCTCACTTGATGGAAGTCAGGAACCTTACAGAGGAATGCGAGATACTTCACCCACAGTGACTGCTCTTTTGGCCATTTTGGTTTTGGATGCGCACATAAAATCTTTCTTTAGATCCATCAGGTGCTGAGAATCTAAGCCATAGCCTCACACACGCCAAGAGGCTGATTGAGACACATCCCTCTCCAAAGCAATTAAGCAAAGAGCCACAGATGTTGCCCATTCATTTCCATTTGAAAACTCTTTCTTCAGGCTTTCTAAAGGGTTGGCCTGAGGCAAAGACCTTACTGAAATTCAGGGCAACAGAACAATAGGTAATTAGAAGGAACAAACCAGGGTTTCTTCACTGAGAAATGTAAAATCCATTGGTGTGCCACTACCTGCTTTCTCAGGAAAGGCCCCTATTCAGAGCATCCCTGGCATTTGGCCATCCTCACATCTGTAGGTACCAAGATAGCTTGAATCTGTCCTTGGTAAATCCAACAAGTGAGACCAATTGGAGTGGAACTGGGACTGGCTCTGTGTGCCTGGCTTCCTGGATCCCACATTCCATCACCAAGGAAGTGAGGTCAGGTCACTTCCTTCAGGAACTGAATGAGGTCACTGCCTTGGCAACCATTTTGTCCTAACAGTTGCTTCCAAGGGTCCCTTTAGATGGAGGCTGCCCCTGCTTACTGTGACACATTCACAAGTTAGAATGGTATATCAACCATAGGCACCCGGGAACAGCTTTCCACACAGGTCTCATTTTTCCATCTTTTCTACATTAAGAATAGAGAGGCTGATTCAGACACAACCCTTCATCATGACCAGGTTGTTCGCCATGGAAGATGACTTTTTCTGAATCTGGTCCTTCAAAGGTGCCTACATCTTCTTCAGGGATCATTACTGCATATACCTTTGAGGTTCTCAGCAGGTGGAAGATCCCCTACATCCCTGTATTGTTAGACCAACTCTGTCCCTGCTCTTCTCTAAAGTTAGATTGAGGTAACAGTGTATGGTTAGGATTGATAACATATTCGATTCGGGGTTAGGAATCATTCTGCTGAATGAATAATGGTATTGGGAACCTGCAATATGTATAAGAATGTACAGGGGAAATATATGTATGAAAACAGAAATCTAAGTAACATTTGAAGCCCAGAAGGGCATTGGGCCCTTGATTGGGATACTTAGGTTTGAATAAATTGATATACAATGGCATAGGACCTTTTACCTTGGAAAATTGAATGTAGAAGAGAACATCCAGTCCAAAAGGATAGTCGGTAGTGAAAGGTTATTAAAATAGTTAATTGTCACTTCCTGTTTTTCTGTATGCTTAACAAAACACTGTTGAAATCTTGAGAACTGTTTGCTAATCTTGTTCCCAGAATGTACTGTCCCCAACTGCCAAACTGTAGAATATGCTCCCTAACCAGGTTGCATGTAAACCGCCCACTCGCCCTTACCCATCAGTATACTTCCTCCCTGCCCTCTCAAGGAAAGAAAATAATCCCTGCTTAAACTGTTGTCAGGGCTCTCTGCTCTATTCAAGTGAGCTCTGAGGCCCAGCATGCTGGACCCCAAATAAACCCTTTGCTGTTGCATGAGACAGTCTCTTGGTGATCTCTTCCTCTGACACTCGCCGGACCTTTACATATTGACGTTCCACCGAGTTCCATCACTGGCGGACGAGAGACCCCAAAGGGCTCCTCTCGGAGCAAGTAAGGCACCTCTTTCTGGTTTCAGGATTCATGTTAGGGCTTTGCAATATCGCTTGCGATGAAGAGCCTGCGTTCTCTCCGACTTTGGCTGAGAGACCTCTCACAGAGACACAGGGCACCTCCCTGGGGGACGCCGCAGAGGACTCAGGAAATCAAGGAACAATTGTCTCCTAGATTCAGTGATATTTTGTTTCGGATTCGGTATTGCCATTCCATCGGGTTTTGCTGTCTACTGATTCCTGGTCTCAGTGATGTACGTCCATTGCCTGTCTTTATGGTCTTGTTATATCTGTGTCGTGTGTCGTTGCATTTAGTTTGTGTATCGTTCATCATGGGACAGAGCACTTCAATGCCTCTGTCCCTGACCCTTGATCACTGGACCAAAATTCGCTTAAGGGCTCAGAATCTTTCTTTTTTTAGTAAAACGCTAGACCTGGCAGACTCTATGTGCCTCAGAATGGCCCACCTTTAGAGTCGTATGGCCCCTAGAAGGATCTTTCTACTTACCACTAATTTAAGAAGTCAGAGATATTGTCTTTCAGCAGGGGCCACATAGTCATCCAGATCAACAGCCATATATCTTAACTTTTCAGGACCTCTGCAAATCTCCTCCTCCATGGGTGAAGCCTTTTTTTGCCCTTGCCTCTGCTCCTACTCCTTCCCCCATGATCTCTCAAACCCTCTCCTCCTCCTCCTCCTGCAAACTCTGTTCTTCCTGAGTCACAAGATTTGACTCTACTGGACTCTTCTCCCCCTCCTTATCCGCTGCACTCGTCCTCTAACCCACAACACCCTCTAAGTGATTCCCGTGCTGCTGACTCAGCCTCTCTACCATTGGAGGAAGCTAAGCGGGTAATAGGGTCTGATAATGAACCCGTGTTCATGGTCCAGGTAAGTCAGGGGTTAGCCAGGAAACAGGGGATTAATTGGAAGTTATATTGTGCTTATAGACCCCAGAGTTCAGGACAGGTAGAAAGAATGAATAGAACCATTAAAGAGATTTAACGAAATTAAGCATAGAGACCAACATAAAAGATTGTATTATGCTCTTGCCTTATGCAATGTTTCATGCAAGAAATACTCCCTCTCTTTCTTTGAGTAACCTTACCCCCTGTGAAATTCTCTATGGTGGCCCTCCTCCAATAAGGGACCTAATCCCAACTCTAAGACCTAACCATCACTTTTATACCCCCTTGCTTGACAGACTTAAAGCTCTTAAAAGAACTCAGTGATACCTGTGAAAAAAGCTGGCTACTGCCTACCAAACTGGAAATGAGGGGACTCCACATCGATATCAAATAAGAGGGTTCATCTACTTAAGACGACATCAGGTGTCATCCCCGGAACCCCGCTGGAAAGGACCATACCAGGTGCTACTTATAACACCTACAGTGGTAAAGGTAGACAGAATCACTTCCTGGATCCATGCCTCTCATCCCAAGCCTGCGCCCTGTCCAGACTCTGGCTGGAAACTGGAAAAGACTGGTAATACTTTCAAATTGCATATTCACCATGTGGATAAGGTTATAGACTCTCCCCTTGGCCACAAGTAGTCTTAACCATCATCAGCCCATTCAGCAGCGATGGCTGATCACAAATTCTACTGGAAAAGAAGTATAATCAATCTCACAAAGAGTCAACTTAGGGACCTGGTGGCCATCTCTCCACCCAGACATTTGTCAGCTGGCTATATGTCATTCCTATTGAGATAACCCTGATGAAGAGGATCCAAATAAAATTCCATTAAATCCCTTCTGTATCATAGATAATGGAAACAAACATTATGGATGTAGGGACACGCGAACCAGATGCAGGTTGGCTAGGCTAGATTACTATGGTTGCCTGGCAGACTATCAAAAACACAAAACGTCACGGATGGGTGGGGAAAAAGCCGACTTCTTCTGTATGTCATCGGGATGTGAGCATACAGGGGCTGCCTGATGGAATCCAAACTCCTCATCAAACTCAGTACACAGCATTGGCCATATTACCAATTAGATAACCAAAACCGATGGCCCCCAGAGGGGTCTCTAGATCCTCAAATTCTGGGTGACCTTTTTAACTTCTGCAAGTGCTCAAATGTGTGAAAGGAGATTCCCCTATGTGGAAGCCTTTTCCCTCCTTCACTCACATCCTGAACTATGCTTCTCCAATAGATCCTCACTCTCAGCCTTCTGCTCCAGACTCTCTGCTGTCACTCCCACCTCAGAAACCTGATTTCTCTCCTCGAATTACTAGATCAAAACCCCCTAACTTCGCCGGTTCTCAGGTAGCAGGTACTAAGGCACCCCTGTACCCACTCACTCCTCTCTTCTCCTGTCAGTGCCTGCACCGGGTCCCACCAGGACCTCTTACTAGCTAACCCAAAGCTCAAACCAGCTGAGGAGAGCCCTCAGACCCCTATCCAAGATGTAATAAAAATGGCCTTTAAAGTTGCTTTGTCATCACTGAAAACAGTTTACTAAGAATTTGAAGTGTCTCACAGGGTTTTGGGATACTCACTCCAATCTTCCCCTCTACTCTACCTGTTCTACTGCTCATGTTTTTGTTGCTAAGAAATCCCAAACCCCTTTCCCATTATTCTTTTACATCTCTCCTTCCTCATTCTCAGATCCTCGGAGCTGCTCTCAGCCCCACCTTCCCCGTGTTTCCCCTCTGTGCCAGGCCCACAGAAAAGTATTAACTGACCTTCTCCAGAAGTCTTCACCATGGCTGACTTTAGAACTTTCAGCAAAAGGCTCCATATAAAAGAGTTCAATGTAGATAAACTTTCACTTTTTGTATTGCCCTGTTCTACTTGGCCACTGGCTAAAAAACTCAGCACTTCTAAGCTAGACAACCCCTTACTAGTTTTTCCCAAAATATGTGAACAATGCCTCTGGCCTTGAGCTGGCGCTTCACAGAGATGCCTACATTTCTAAGATTAAGAAGTTACCAACTAGGCTCCTTGGTAACAGCTGGCAGGGGGGAAAAGGAAAGGGAAGAAAAAGCTCT
This sequence comes from Callospermophilus lateralis, assembly GCF_048772815.1. Lineage (NCBI taxonomy): Eukaryota > Metazoa > Chordata > Mammalia > Rodentia > Sciuridae > Callospermophilus > Callospermophilus lateralis. The sequence continues at coordinate 148,700 of NW_027513416.1, forward strand.
CACCCTCCCAGGCGTCCTTTAAAAGTAAACTTGCACAGAATAGAGAAAAAAACAGAAACAAAATTTGCTTTTTGTTAACTTCTGCAAACTGTGAACTTCTGAGCCCCTTCCCTTACATGTTGGGTACAAAATTCTGAAACTATCTAAACTTGGGGTTCAGGGGATGAATTGATTACAACAGAAGCAATGCCCTCTGAATCCAGTTGCACCCAATTAGGACTGTTTCCCTGTTTTTGGTGCTATCTTAGGTTGCCTTGCCTCGTCCGTCCCTACAACAGTATTATTCTATATACTTAAATATTGTTTATGTTTTCATGAAATGGTCAACAGATATGATTAATTATGTAATGGTGCAGATGTTTCCCAGAGTGCACTATCATAACACAGGTTCATTTGAAATCAAATAGGGGGGGCATAGAACCCGGTTCCCCTGGGAACATATACCCTCACTTTAGCCATCCTATTAGGAATAGGAGTTGCTGCAGGGGTGGGCACAGGAACCACTGCCCTGGTCCATGGGACACAACAAATGACCCAATTAGAAGCAGCAATAGACCAAAACTAAGATATTAGAAACCTCCATCAGAGCTTTGCAGGAATCTTTTACCTGTCTCTCTGAACTTATTTTACAGAACAGTCGAGGGTTGGACCTCCACTTCATGAGAGAAGGAGGCCTTTGTGCTGCATTGAGGGAAGAATGTTGTTTCTATGCCGACAATACTGGAGTTGTAAAAAAATCTATGAGTAAATTAAAAAGACAACTTGAAGAGAAACAACCAGAGATAGAGGCCCAAAAATGGTTGTTTGAGTCTTGGTTCACACAGTCTTCATGGTTAACTATGCTTTTATCAACCCTGGCCGGTCCAATAATACTCTTCATATTGTTGCTAACTATAAAACCATGTTTGCTCAACGTGTAATTTCTTTTCTCCAAGCTCAAATTGGACAAGTTAAACTTATGGCAATACCCCACTAGCAGACATAGAATGTACACCCAAAAATGATCACTTTTATGACTAAAAGTAGCCAGAAGAAGAAGTGGAGAATAAAAGGTTAATAAAATTAGTACTTGTCACTTCCTGTTTTTCTGTATGCTTAACAAAACACTGTTGAAATATTGACAACTGTTTGCTAATCTTGTTCCCAGAATGTGCTGTCCCCAACTGCCAAATTGTAGAATGTACTCCCTCACCAGTTGCATGAAAACTGCCCACTCGCCCTGACCCATCAATAAACTTTCCTCCCTGCCCTCTCCAAGGAAAGTATATAAGATTTGCTTAAGCTGTTCTCAGGGCTCTCTGCTCTATTCAAGTGAGCACTGAGCCCCAGCATGCTGGACCCCCAATAAACCCTTAGCTGTTGCATGAGACAGTCTCTTGGTGGTATCTTCCTCTGCCGCTCACCCGACATTTATTGGATGATTGAATGTAGAAGAGAACATCCTGTCAAAAAGGTATAGTTCGTAGGATTAGGAAGATAGTTGGTAGGTTTAGGAAGAAGCGTGAGTATAGGATTTGGAAAAAAAGTTCTTTAGCAATAGGGTTTCAGTTAGAGAGTGAAGTTAAATGTCAGCACACGTGAAGAGTCAGTCACAATGACAAACTGGACAAAATATGTAGGAAAGCAGATATCAATGGAAACATTACAAAATCAGGCAAAGTATAAAGTGATTGACAGGATTAGAGATTTTCAAGAGGGTTGAGTTTGAATATATAATCTTGGGAAGAAACAAATATGTAGTCACCAATAGGATTGACATTTGAGAGCACTAGGCAACCTAGACATGGAAGTTTTTAGTTATACATGTTCACTTTACATTGTGGCTTTGGTACAATCATAAGCATGACATTTGCATTTTGTGTCCAGAATATTACTGTGATTAAATGTATATTTAGATCAGGGGCCATGAGTATTTCTTCCACCATATCTGGGAGCAATATTTGAAGACGTATAAATTCATATTGGGGAAACAAAGAGGTGTACCCTGTGACTATGAATATAGAGAAAATGCATGAGTAGACATTACTGTGAATATATAATGTAACTGGTTCCACTTTTAATAATGATTTGAATTGATATCTGAAAACTTATAAGAAATCTTATATTGATATACAATCATTCATTCCAACCTGTTACACAAATAATGGTAATATTAGGGTTATGGTTTATCATGAAGAATGTGTGAGTTTTGCTACAAAAGTGATTATGGAAATCAAAAATAATATGTGTGGAAATAAGTCTCATGAAAAGACAAGCCAAGAAAGATGGAGGAATACATGTGTTCTGAAGCAGGAAGTGATTGAAAGTGAAAAAAATTGTCTATAAATTTTCTAACTTATGCTTGAAATATATATATCCTATGATATGTATGAACTGAAGAAATAGTAATGTACCAGTGTTGAATAAAAATGAATATTAAACTACACATCATGTCCCATCGGAATCTACTTGCATTGATGTTAAACTTACTGTATAAATATTAGGATTTGTGTGCACCATTCACTGAAATTAGTTTTCAAAAATAGGAAACAAATATGTATTTCAGGTGGATGAATATTTCTGAGAATAATTTTGTGAAAAGTTGATTATAAATCCACATACAAGAATATGAATGAATTTAGGGAGTGTATAGTAAAACCCATTTTTCATAATTTGAAAAATCTGGAGAGTATTATATATATATATATATATATATATATATATATATATATATATATATATATATACAGAGAGACATTAAAAATAGCAATATATATTCCAATGGACAATCACCATGAAATATACATCATCCACAGATGCAAAAATATTCATTTTGCTGAACATGGATTTATGTATAATGTTGTTAAACCAGGAAGCTCACCCATAGTTTGAATTTTCAGTTCAAACAGCATTTAGGAGGAGTGATCTCTTCTCACAATTTGTACCTGCAAAGTCAGCCAGCTGAAAAGAATGTACATGTGATACCAGGTAGGATTCTATATGTGCATATAAAATTGCATGTGCTTAACAGGCTACAGAGAAATGGAGACAGGAATTCACATATTTTTTAACTTTACATACACATGGTGAACTATTTCAACAAATAATTGACTAGATTTATAACTCCTACCCTATATAACACAAAAGGCAAGTGCAAAAATACAACATGCCTCCTCTGAACTGCTTGCATTTCTATTCTGTTTTGGTTAATTTTCTCCATCATATTAGAATTAGTAGTCAGAGATTATTAGGTAATGGGTTTGTGTCAGGGTTTCAGTATTTAGAATGGAAAATTGGAAAATGAATCCAACGTGTATGTTAATATGTGCTACCAAAAATCTTCCCACTCTCATCCAGAACAACGCCTTGACATTACCATCAATCCCAAGTAAGACACAATTAGAGAAAAGTTAGAAAATCTGTGAATATATTTATGGAATGGAAAATGCTGAGGATTTCACAACCTTGGAGGTGGTAGAGGAGTCTCCAAAAGTAAGGGACAGGGTAAACACTCCACAAACATGGAGTGCTGCTGGCCTAAAGTCTTCTAGAGAAACTGCATCTGAGGGTGCGTACTTGAAATATATGTTGTTGTCAGGAGCTTTAGCTTCCTTTGTAGTGAGACCAACAAAGCTGTGTCTGCATCTATGTGACCTGGAGGACATGGTATGTTATTTTCCAATGAACCTGAGGCAGCAGTGCTGAATTCTCTCTTTGTGGCCAGTGGGGGCTAAGTGTTTCCCCGTGTGGACTATGAAGCCATTTGGTCATCCTCCACTTTTCCTAGTTTTTTTTTTTTTTTTTTGCTGCTGCACTGGGAGTTAAGTATTTTCTTCATGAAATACAAGGAGTTCAACTGGCACACAGTGCTGGAGGGAGTTCTGTCACTTGTGGTGGATCAGGGTATGCAGGAGAAAGCACAAACCAGGCTTCTATCTCACATAGCAACCTGAACCACCTTGAACATAGCAACCTGATTCTGAACATTGCCCTGAAAACTCTCCATATAACAAGATGCCTTTGCATAGAAGGGTCTGCTAGCTGCACCATGTCAGTCAAAAGCCATTTGGAAGCCAATGGCAGATCCACATGGCCCCACCACAGATGTTTTACCACACTCCTGCCCACCAATTCTCTAGGCCCACTAGTCAACAGGCTCCAAGTTACTGACATCTCTCTTCTTCACCATTTTCATGAAACCCAGTCAATCTTGGCACTGTCTGGTATACTCATGATCAGAAACAGGACATCCAAAGTTTCTCCAGTGCCACCTGGGTATGGGAATTTCAAAAATTTCAAGGTATTTATCTAACCATTTTTCAAGGATGAAGTTGGAGGCACTGTGGGTTTCAATTCATTCAGGAACCATTAAATGGTGAGGAAGCTCATTTCAATGAAATCTCTGGAGAACTCTCACAGGCAAGGCTTCCCAAAGAGTTCCAAAAGGTCACATGAAGCCAGGCACATTGAGGTCTACTATGTGAGGTCCATGTGTGTTTTGGGGTGTGTTTAAGGCTGCCAAGTCTTTAAGAATAAAATCATATAATATCCTGGCAGAGATTCCCAGTGTCCTGTGGAAAGCTACCCTCGAACTAGATCTCAGTTTCCAAGGGCGACTCTCATGCGTGGCCTCTTAAATCCCAACACAATTCATGGCAATACTCCTCTGAGGTCAGTTCCAGGACTCAGTCTCTAAGGGGAATCAGAGCAAGCCCAGGTGGACGCAGTCATCTCTTCCAACTGCCACACAAATGACCACAAATAAAATCAAAACACTCCCACATGGCCCTCATGTTCTGCCATATAGACACTCATCATAAACTTTGGCTGGAGGTTTCCATGAGGGGCGCAGCCCAAGTCAGTATCCAAAATAAGCTCCCCAGCCCCTCATTTGCCTAACATCTAGGTGGCCTGGACACCCTTCCTGTGAACCAGGAATGATCAAATAGGCCTGCCGTTAATACTGCTCTGCTTCTCCAAATTGAGGACTACCTACCGTGGGGATTAGATTCTGTATGTGAATTGGTGTCATGAGAAAACCCTAGCAGCTATGGGCTAGCCTCTGCAGGGCTTGGAAGAACTCATTTGACCCAAAGATCCCTAATCTCACTTGATGAAAGTCAGGAACCTTACAGAGAAATGCGAGATACTTCATCCACAGTGACTGCTCTTTTGGCCATTTTGGTTTCGGATGCGCACATGGGATCTTTCTTTAGATCCATCAGGTGCTGAGAATCTAAGCCACAGCCTCACACAGGGCCAAGAGGCTGATTCAGACACATCCCTTTCCAAAGAAATTAAGCAAAGAGCCACAGATGATGCCCATTCATTTTCTTTTTTTTTTAATTAATTTTTATTGTAGGTTGTTCAAAACATTACATAGTTCTTGATATATCATATTTCACACTTTGATTCAAGTGGGATATGAGCTCCCATTTTTACCCCATATACAGATTGCAGAATCACTTCAGTTGCACAACCATTGATTTACATATTGCCATTCTGGAGCCCATTCATTTTCATTTGAAAACTTTTTCATCAGGCTTCATAAAGGGTTGGCCTGAGGCAAAGACCTTACTGACATTCAGGGCAACAGAACAATAGGTAATTAGAAGGCACAAACCAGGGTTTCTTCACTGAGACTTTTCAAAATCCAGTGGTGTGCCACTACCTGCTTTCTCAGAAAAGGCCCCTCTTCAGAGCTTTCCTTCCGTTTGGCCATCCTCACATCTCTAGGTACCAAGATAGCCTGACTCAGCTTTGGTAAATCCAAACAAGTGAGACCACTGGGAGTGGAACTGGGACTGGCTCTGTGTGCCTGGCTTCCTGGATCCCACATTCCATCACCAAGGAAGTGAAGTCAGGTCACTTCCTTCAGGAACTGAATGGGGTCACTGCCTTGGCAACCACTTTGTCCTCACAGTTGCTTCCAAGGGTCCCATGAGATGGAGGCTTCCCCTACGTCCTGTGACACTTTCACAAGTTAGAATGGTATATCAACCATAGGCAACCAGAATCAGCTCTCCACACAGGCCTCCTTTGGTCCATCTTCTCTACATTAAGAAGAGAGAGGCTGATTCAGACACAACCCTTCATCCTGACCAGGTTGTTTGCCATGGAAGATGACTTTTGGTCTCTCAGGTCCTTCATAGCTGCCTACATCTTGGACCTTTGAGGTTCTCAGCAGGTAGAAGATCGCCTACATTCCAGTATTATAAGACCAACTCTGTCCCTGCTCTTCTGTAAAGTAAGACTGAGGGAACACTGTATGATTAGGGTTAATAACAGGTTCGATTTGGGTTAGGAATCATTTTGCTGGATGAATAATGGTATTGGGAACCTGCAATATTGATAAGAATATAGAGGTGAAATGTACTCATGAAAACAGAAGTCTAAGTAAGATTTGATGCCCAGAAGGGTATTGGGCCCTTGATTGGGTTACTTACCATTGAATTACGTTCTGCACAGATGTCTCAGATAAATCCATATACAATGGCATAGGACCTTGTACCTTGGATGACTAAATGTCGAAGAGAACATCCAGTCAAAAAGGGATAGTCGGTAGGATTAGGAAGATAGTAGGTAGGTTTAGGAAGAAGAGTGAGTGTAGGATTTGGAACACATGTTATTTAGCAATAGTTACAGAATGAATTTAAATGTCAGCACATGTGAAGAGTCAATCACAATGATGAACTTGGGAAAATATTTAGGTAAGCAGATATCAATAGAGACATTATGAAATGAAGCAAAGTATAAAGTGAGAGATAGGCTTAGATATTTTCAACAGGGTTGATTTTGAATATATAATCTTAGGAAGAAACAAATATGTAGTCACCAATAGGTTTGTCATTTGAGAGCATTAGGCAACTTGGACATGGATGTTTTTAGTAATCTATGTTCACTTTCCATTTAGGCTTTGGTACAATAAAAAATGTGAACTTTGAATTTTGTGTCCAGAATATTTTTGTGATTAAATGTACATGTAGATCTGGTGACATGAGTATTTCTTCCACCATTTCTGGGAGCAATATTGACTGACTACTACTGACTGATAGGTATAGATTCTTTATGTGATTTGGAGTCATGAGAAAACCCAAGCACCTCTTCAGGGTTTCAAGAACTCATTTGACCCAAAGGATCCCTATTCTCTCTTGATGGAGGTCAGGAACCTAACAGAGGAAGGAAAGAGACTTCATTCACAATTACTGAACTTTTTGCCATTTTGGTTTTGGATGCACACATGGAATCTTTCTTTAGATCCATCAGGTGCTGAGAATCTAAGTCACACAGGGCCAAGAGGCTGATTCAGACACATCCTGTTCCAAAGCAATTAAGCAAAGAGCCACAGGTGATGCTCATTCATTTCCATTTGAAAACTGTTTTGTTCAGGCTTCACAAAGGGGTGGCCTGAGGCAAAGACCTTCCTGACATTCAGGACAACAGAACAATAGGTAAGCAAAAGGTCCAAAGCAGGGTTTCTCCACTGAGACTTTCCTGGTCACACTGTCCCTGCTCTTCTGTAAAGTTAGATTGAGGGAACACTGTATGGTTAGAATTAATAGCACATTCGATTTGGGTTAGGAATCATTCTGCAGGATGAATAATGGTATCAGGAACCTGCAATATTAACAAGAATATATAGATGAAATATGAGTATGAAAACAAAAATCTACGTAAGATTTGAAGCCCAGAAGGACTTTGGGCCCTTTAGTGGGTTACTTAGCTTTGAATTATGTTCTTCACAGATGTCTCAGATAAATCGATACACAATGGCATAATACCTTGTACCTTGGATGACTGAATGTCGAAGAGAACATCCAGTCAAAAAGGGAAAGTCAGTAGAATTAGGAAGATAGTTGCTAGGTTTAGAAACAACAGTGAGTATAGAATTTGGACCAAAAGTTCTTTAGCAATAGCTTTTCAATAAGAGAGTGAATGTAAATGTCAGGACATGTGAAGAGTCAGTTACAATGATGAACTGGGGAAAACATGTAGGTTAGGAGATATCAATAGAGACATTAAAAATCAGGCAAAGTATAAAGTGAGGGATAGAATTAGACATTTTCAACAGGCTTGAGGTTGAATACATAATCTTAGGAAGAAACAAATATATAGCCACCAATAGGAATTACATTTGAGACAATTTGGCAACCTGGACATGGATGTTTTTAGTAATCCATGCTCACTTTTCATTAAGGCTTTGGTACAAACATAAGAGTGACCTTTGCTTTCTGTGTCCAGAGTATTACTGTGGTATAATGTATATGTAGATCAGGTGACATAAGTATTTCTTCCACCATTACTGGGAGCAATATTTTGAAGACATATAAATTCATATTGGGGGAACAAAGCGGTGTACTCTGTGTCAATGAATATAGGAATAATTCATGAACAGACCATACTGTGAATAAATAATAAAAATGATTCCAACATTAAATAATGAATTGATTTGATATCTGAAAATATACAGAAAATCTTTAATTGATATACATACATTCATTACAACCAGTTATACATCTAACAGTAATATGAGGGTTATGGTTTATCATGAAGAGTGTGTGAGTTTTGCTTCAAAAATGATTATGGAAATCGAAAATAATGTGTTTTGAAAGAAGACTCATGAAAAGACCAGTCAAGAAACCTGGAGGAATATATGAGTTCTGAAGCAGGAGGTGATTGAAATTGAAACAAATGTCTATAAATTTGTGAACTTGTGGAAGAAATATATATGCTATGATGTGCATAAACTGAAGAAATATTAATATACCACTGTTTAATAAAAATGAACTGCAAAATACACATCATGTCCCATAGGAAACTGCATGCATTGATGTTAAACTGGGTATTACTGTAGAAATATTAGGATTTGTATGCACCATTCTCTCAAGTTAGTTTTCAGTACTAGGAAACAAATATGTATTTCAGGTGGATGTATATTTCTGAGAATAATCTTGTGAATAGTTGATCATAAATTCACATACATGAATATGAATGATTTTAAGGAATGTATAATAAGACTCATATATTTGATAATTAGAAAAATTTGGAGAGTGTGTGTATACACACACACACACACACATATACATATATATACACACACAGACACACACACAGAGAAATTAAAATCTAGCAATATATATGCCAATCGAAATTCATCATAAAATATATACCATCCACAGATGCAAAAATAATTATTTCACTAAAAATGTTTTTATGTATAATGGTGTTCTACTAGGAAGCTCACCCATAGGTTGAATTTTCAGTTCCAACAGCGTTTAGGAAGAGTGATCTCTTCTCATAACTTCTATTGGCCAAGTCACAAACCTCACTAAAACGTACGTGTGATAACAGGTAGGATTCTACATGTGCATATAAAAATACATGTGTTGAATAGGCTACAGAGAAAGGAGACAGGAATTTGTTGAGAGCCACATATGAAGGGGCCCCAGCAAACTTCCAGCTGGCAGCAAATTTCCAGCTGTTGGATGATTATTGGCTAACAGTGGCCCCAGCAACATCTAGCTCATTGGAGATTCTCATTGAACTGTTTCCCAAACCTTTCAGACTGCAAGCTGATGATTGGCTCACAGCGGCCCCAGCAACATCTAGCTGATTGGCTCCTCTGTGGTGATGTTCATTGGACAGTTTCCCTGCCCTTTCAGACCACGGAGCTGCTCATTGGGGGACTTTTTTGGCTCCACCCACGCAACCCAACCAATGGGCCTCAAGAGCAGAAGAATTGTGGAAGGTGGAGAGGCTTGTGGGAGTGACAGAGACTTTATAAGGAAGCCAGTGGTGGCAGTTGGGCTCTGAGGGTTTTTCCTGAGGAACTGTTTTGTATGGCGTGTGTTTTTCTAAAAATAAAGTTCATTTCTTTTGACAAGTGGCTCCTAACTCTTCCCAGCCAGACTGCAGCATTTGCTCGCTTGCACAGGGAACGACTGAGGGTAAGTGATAAGGTAAACTGCTCGCCCCTGAGGGCAGGGCAAGAGGATGGGTAGCCATTTTAAGATTCCTCTTTAGTTTTGCTTCACTTTTGTTTTAAGCTGCCTGTCCATGGAGATGATTGAGACGGAAGAAAAACCACTCACATATGAGGAAAAACTATTCACGTCTGAGGAACAGATAGGGAGAAAGTACGGACACACATGTCAGGAGGAAAGAAAGGCTATAATGACTTTTTGTTGTTCCCTTTTTATTTCAGTCTGTCTCTGTTTTGTTTGGAGTCATCTTGTTGGGTTTTATTATAGTAGAAATACGGGGTCAGAAATTAGTAAAAAACAAACTGAAAGAGTGTTAAGTAAATTGTTAGAGGAAGGAGGTGTATCAGTAAAATCAAGAACAGTCAGGGCATACAGTGATAAAATACAAAAATGTACCCCATGGCCTTTTAAGGAGGAGTTGTTAAGTATATCATAATGGAACCATCATGGTGAAGATTTCAAAAGAGTAGAAAAGAACAGCCCAGGGACTCAGCCAGTTGGCACATTGCCATTGTGGACGTTCATATCTGCTTTGCTTAGTCCAAAGCATTCAGTTAAGACACAGATAGAGGAATAAAGCTTAGAGCAGAAAAAGCCATCAGCGGCAAAGTTACAAAAGGAGACTGCTACTAACATCTTTCTATCACCAGAGGGCATAAGTGTCCAAAAACAGCGCCACCTCTACAGGAAACTGTTACTAACACCTTTCTATCACCAGAGGATGTAAATGTCCAACTAACAAGGCCACCTCCATATGCTGGGAGGCCCCCAACCCCCGCAGTTGATAGTTCGGTTCCTGAGACAGGATCTCAAGTATTTACATGCCCGGTATTTTAGGTAGGAGGGCAGAGAATTCACCTTGCTTTAAATTTTAAAATAGTGAAGCAGCTAAAAGAGGCTGTAACAACCTATGGTCCTCAAGCACCCTTCATTGTAAGCTTGGTCCAATCTATTAACAACTTAAATGTGATGCCAGTAGATTGGGCTAATATGTGTAAAGCTGTGCTAAAGGGAGGACAATACCTGTTATGGAAGGTTGCCAATGAGAAATTTTGCAAGGAGACGGCTAGGCGAAATGCAGCAGCTGGTTATCCTCAGAGAAATCTAGATATGTTGTTAGAAAAGGGACCTAATGAGGATCAGCAGCAACAAATTCCATATGATCATGGTATATACGAATTAATTGCTGTAGAAATGGTTAGGGCATGGAAGACTTCACAAGGACTTGGAGGATTACAAGGTCAATTATCTAAGGTAATACAAGGAGCTAATGAATCTTATGCTGAATTTGTAGATAGGCTTATTAAAACAGCTACCAGAGTTTTTGGGAATACAGAACAAGCAATTCCATTAATAAAACAACTGGCTTATGACCAAGGGAATTGTTGGTGCAGAGATATCATTAGACCATGGAAACATGAAGATTTAAACACATATATTAAATTATGTAGAGACATTAATGAATAAGAGCAAGTCGTTGCAGCTACAGTAAAACAGGCTTTAGATGCCAGGCCAAGAGCATGCTAGAATTGTGAAGAAAAGGACATTTTAAAAGGAATTGCCCCATAGGAGGAGGGTTTAACAAAACTAGGAATCAAAGGAGTAGAATACCGTGTATTTGCCCACGATGCCATAGAGGAAGACATTGGGCTAATGAATGTCACTCTCAAACACACATAGAAGGTACTTCATTATCAAAAAATGAACAAAGACTAGGTGTTTATTCACAATATTATGGAGAAAGGCATCGGGCTCCACTGCCAAAAAATGGAGAGGTGGGCCCAATGCTCTGGGTCCCAAAACCACAAATATACGGAGCACTGGAGGAACCCAGCAACCCCATCAGGATAGTGCACAGGACACATTTTTTATCAGATCCCTCGTCAGACAAACCAGAGGGAGTACAGGGTTGGACATCAGCGCCTCCGCCAGATAAGTACTAATTCCAGAGATGAGAGTTCAAATAATTCCCACAGGGCTGAAAGTACCTCTTCCCAAAGGAACAGTAGGCTTATTATTAGGATGCAGCTCTTCTACTCTAAAAGGACTTAGGATAATTCCTTGGGTAATTGTTTCCGATTATGAAGGTGAAATAAAAATTATAGCCAGTTCTCCAAAGGATTTATCAGTAATTTCACCAGGAGATAGAATAGCACAGTTATTAATAATACTCAGCCTACATAATAAATTTTCTAGTCATTCTGTAGAAAGAGGTTCCATGGGATTAGACTACACAGGTGTAGATTGGGCTATGCTTTCTTTAAATTCAGATTCTCGCCCCATGCTAAAACTAAATATTCAAGGACATGAATTTAATGGGCTACTGGATACAGGTGCAAACTCTAGCATCATCTCTCCTCAAGAATGGCCAAAACATTGGCCATTACAACAAGCTACTCAAATGCTTTGAGGCCTAGGAGTGGCGACTAATCCCCTTAAAGGTGCAATTGTATTAGATTGGAAGGATCCTGAAGGATGTGAAGGAACTATACAGCCATATGTATTGGATCATCTTCCCGTTAATTAATGGGGATGAGATGTCCTTGATCAATTAGGTTTGACATTAACAAATAAGGTCAACCAAAATGCACCCACTACTATGGCTAGACAAGGTTTTAGGAAAAGAAAAATATTAGAAAAACAAGAAGAAGGTATAGGAGCACCAACACAAATAGATCAAGGAACAGACAAAAATGTGTTGGATTTTCAGAAAGGGCCACTGAGACAATAAAAATTACTTGGAAATCAGAAAGACCAGTATGGGTTCCTCAATGGCCCCTGACTAAAGAAAAGATACAAGCAGCCCATGACCTGATCAAACAACAATTAGCGGAAGGACATATACAACCTTCTGTATCTCCCCATAATACTCCCATTTTTGTCAGCAAAAAGAAATCTGGTAAATGGAGATTATTGCAAGATTTAAGAACCATTAATAATGAGATGGTTATTACGGGACCTGCTCAATCAGGGATTCCTCAATTGTCTGCTTTGCCAAGAACTTGGTATGTTTTAGTTATACATATTAAAGATTGTTTTTTTTTTCATTTCCAATTCATCCTGAGGATAGTCCACGTTTTGCATTTACTATCCCTGCACTGAATCATGAAGCTCCTTATCAGAGGTAAGAGTGGAAACTACTCCCTCAAGGGATGGCTAACAGCCCAACTACATGTCAAATTTATGTTAACAAAGTAATCCTGCCATTTAGAAATCAAAATCCTTAACTACAAATATTTCACTATATGGATGATGTATCATTTGCACACAAAGCTAAAAACACATTGCTAGAATGTTATGTCACACTTACAAACTGATTAAAAAAAATTATAATCTAGAGATAGCAATAGATAAAGTATAATTAAAATTTCCAATAAATTATTTAGGAGTTCTATTATCCTCAACCATGGTCAGTCCACCAAAAATTCAAATAGGAGTAGATCAACTCCAATCAACTAATGACTTTCAAAGTTATTTGGAGACATAAATTGGATAAGGCCTTAACTAATTATACCAACAGGAGAGTTGGGACCTTTATTTGATATCCTAAAAGGTCTATTAGATCCATATTCACCCAGAATGTTAACACCTGAAGCAAGAAAGGCATTAAAAATCATTGAAACATAAATGGGAAATATGCATTTGGATAGAGTTGATATAATTTTGCCTTTATTATTTATTGTACTACCAAAAAAAAAGTATTTCTATAGGAGTATTTTGGCAAGAAGGTCCATTATTATGGATTCATTTATCTTATTCTTCTCACACTATTATTACTAGGTATCCTGAGACTGAGGGACAATTAATACTCATAGGAATAAAAGCAGCAAAGTGAGTGTGTGGAATTTCACCCAATAAAATTATTACTCCATATTCTTTGAATCAAATTGATAAATTAGCTAATGAGTTAAATACTTGTGCAGTAATCATGTGTAAATCAAATGTTTCATTTGATAACCACTTACCATCTAATCTTTTATTGTCTTTTTGGTCATCGCATCCTGTAATTTTTCCAAAAATGACAAGAAAACAAGTATCATGAATGCTCCAAGTATATTCACTGATGAGACAAATCATGGCACAGCAGCAATAGTTACACCTGATCAAACTTTTACATTTTTACTACCCAAACAATCAGCTCAAAAGTTAGAGCTTAATGCAGTATTACAAGCTTTTGTGATGTTTAAAGATTCTGTATTTAATTTATTTTCCCTTAGTCAGTATATAGTTAATGCTATAGTATCCCTTGAAGATGCTGGTAGTATTTCTCCTTCCGCTACTGTTTTCTCTTTGCTTTCCAGTATACAATGTCTAATCTGGGACAGAAAAGATTCATTCTTTATAGGACATATCAGGGCACATACAGGATTGCCTGGAGCCCTTAGTTTTGGCAATGATTTAGCAGATTAAACTACACATGACTTACATACATATTTTCCCTACACTAGAAGAAGCTACAAATTTTCATAAAAAGTTTCATGTCAATGCTAATACTTTACAAAAGTGTTTTAAAATAACTAAGGAAAAAAATAGAAAAATAATAAAACAATGTCAAAATTGTGTGACATTTTTACCACAAGTTAATCTTGGAGTCAATCCTAGAGGATTGATACCTAACCATATTTGGCAGATGAATGTCACACACTTGCCAGAATTTGGAAAATTAAAATATTTGCATGTTACAGTTGATACTTCTTCTAGATTTTTGATGGGCTCCCTTCATGCGGGGGAAAAAACTAAAGATGTTATAGCTCATTACTTACAAAATTTGCCACTTTGGACATTCCAAAACAGTTAAAAACAGATAATGCCCCTGATTATACTCCTACCTCTTTTAAACAATTTTTCTCATCATTTGGCATTACTCATATAACAGGAATCCCATACAATCCACAGGGACAATGCATAGTGAAAGAGCACATGAAACTATTAAAATGTACTTATTAAAGCAAAAAGACGCAATTGGGAAGGGGTATGAATTCCCCAAAGATAAACTTAAAATAACCCTTTTTAATCTAAACTTTTTAAATTTGGATTCATCAGGACTTAGTGCTGCGGAAAAGCATATGTGTCCAAAAAATGTGCATAAGTTCAAGGTACTTTGGAAGGATATTCTAACAGGACAACAGAAATGTCCTGACCCAATTATTGTCTGGACTCGGGGGTCTTTTTCTGTGTTTCTACAGGGAGAACAGCAGCCGATTTAAATAAGAGAGAGATTAACTAAGGTCCTGACCCAGAGATTGCCTGGAGTCGGGAGTCTCTTTATGTGTTTCCACAGGGAGAACAGCAGCCAAATTGGATTCCAGAGAGATTAACTAAAGTACTGACCCAGTGATTGTCTGGAGTCAGGGGTCTGTTTGTGTGTTTCCACAGGAAGAACAACAGCCGATTTGGATTTCAGAGAGATTAACCAAAGCGATTTCTATAGACCAAAATAAGATGATTTGGCTCAAATCCATAACAGCTGATATCCAAAACTCCAGTTTCACTATCCTTACATCTGTGACAGAACAGGGATGCTTTTTTCAATATCTATTTTATTATTGCCCTTTCCCGTATCATGAAGTTTTATTTGTTTTTTGAGCTCATTGAGACCTAGGTTAATGTTTTCTGATCAGTTCTATATTTTGACTATAGAGTTTTTAAACATTGCACTGGTGATTTCACCTGTGAAAAGTTATAAGGCCTTTACTATTATGTTATGTGTTGTATGTATTATATTATGTGTGCACACTTGTGTTTTGTGTTATATGTTTGAATGTACGTATGTCCATATATCATATATGATGAGTGCTCATAAAAAAAGTATGCAAATATTTTTTTATTCACGTGATCTAAATGGTTTAATTTAAATTGGGTAAACAACTGTTGAGCATTGTTTTAATATGTGAACAAAAAAGGAAGTTAACAGACCTGTTTGTTTACTTCATCTTTTCATTTCATTATATTTAATAATTCTCTTCAAAATAATGTAAATTTTTAAGAAAATTATTTTCTTTTAGTGCCTTCTGGAATGTTAAATAATTTTCCTTTACCCATTATTGCCAGAATTTCTATCTTCATACCAGTGCCGTTGAAGTCAAAGATAAAACCAATCTACAGCTTCTGCAATAGCCATCCCTGAAATTCTTGCAGAACTTGTCAGGACTATGTATCACTTTTATGCATTGTGAACTCTCTCTTGGTGAAGCCACTTGTGGTAGTGTTGGGGTATATATGCTGATGCTATCAGCAGTGGTACAATTTTTCCAAAAGTAGCCATCAATTGGCTTGGTGTGTCTTCCTTATTCTCACTTGATAGAGGTCAGAAACCTTACAGAGGAAGGGGAAAGACTTCATCCACAATGACTGCTCTTTTAGCCATTTTGGTTTTGGATGCACACATGATATCTTTCTTTATATCCATCCATCTAAGAATCTAAGCAACAGCCTCACACAGGGCCAAGAGGCTGATTCAGACACATCCCTTTCCAAAGCAATTAAGCAAAGAGCCACAGGTGATGCCCATTCATTTGCATTTGAAAACTGTTTTCTTCAGGTTTCACAAAGGGGTGGCATGTGGGAAAGACCTTCCTGACATTCAGGGCAACAGAACAATTGTTAAGCAAAAGGCCCAAACAGGGTTTCTCCACTGAGACATTAGTAGTCACACTGATATCTGAGTTTTCTGAGATGCTCGCCATTCCCTTCAGCTATCCACTACATGGCCATGTCACAGAGCTTGGAGGTGGCACATATCTTGGATACAAAACCATGAGCCTCTTCTGGAGAGTGGCCAGATTTCAGGAAGAAAACAGGAACTTAGGAAGATAGCAGGTGTTGCCCATCAATAAGGCAAGCTGCATTCCATTTATAAATTGGGCAGGATGAATGCTGGGAAGCTTTCTACTAGTCAGGACACATCCATTGATGCATTCTCTTTTCTAATATCTACAACCACGGACACAGTGGGGTACACACACACAGAAACACTCGCATTGTCAAACGACTTACTAGAAACAGTTCACTCCAAACAAAACAAACCGCATTTCCTACCTATTCTCAGAACATGAGACAAAACCACAAACCCTCACCCACACCAACAAAGGCCCCTTCTTCCCCCAAGTAGGTCTGTGAATATCTGGAGTGTTCTCTGACTGTGGGGCATTCTAGGTTGCCCCGAAATGGCCTGTCCTGTCTTAGATCTGGTGTCCTTAACCAACTCTCTGAAGTTGTCACGAGCCAGCGGTGAGTCACTACCTTCTTTCTCAGGAAAGGCCCCTCTTCAGAGCTTTCCTTCCATTTGGCCATGCAAACAGGATGGTCCAAAGTAGGTACCAAGAAAGACTGACTCTGTTATCTAGAATTCCAAAAATTGAGACCACTGGGACTGGAACATGGACTGGCACTGTTTGACTGGCTTTTTGTATCCCAAGATCAGAGAGTTTCTTCCCCAAGGAAGTGATGTGAGGTTACTTCCATGAGGAACTGAATGAGTTCACTGCCTTGGATACCACTTTGTACTAAGAGTTGCTTCCAAGGGTCCCATGAGATGGATGCTGTCCCTGCTTCCTGTGACACTTTCACAAGTTAGAATGGTATATCAACCATAGGCACCCGGGAACAGCTCTCCACACAGGTCTCATTTGGTCCATCTTCTCTACATTAACAATAGAAAGGCTGATTCAGATACAACCCTTCATCCTGACCAGGTTGTTTGCCATGGAAGATGAATTTTGCTGTCTCAGGTTTTTCAGAGGTGCCTATATCTTCTTCAGTGATAATTTCTGCATGGAGCTTTGAGGTTCTCTGCAGGTGGAAGATCCCCAGCATTCCTGTATTGTAAGACGAACTCTGTCCCTGCTCTTCTGTAAAGTTAGATTGAGGTAACAGTGTATGGTTAGGGTTAATAACAGGTTTGATTTGGGTTAGGAATCGTTCTGCTGAATGAATAATGGTATTGGGAACCTGTGATGTGTATAAGAATACATAGGTGAAATATATGTATGAAAACAGAAATCTAAGTAACATTTGAAGCCCAGAAGGGCATTGGGCCCTTGATTGGGATACTTAGGTTTGAATAAATCGATATACAATGGCATAGGACCTTGTACCTTTAAAAATTGAATGTAGAAGAGAACATCCAGTCCAAAAGGATAGTCGGTAGTGAAAGGTTATTAAAATAGTTAATTGTCACTTCCTGTTTTTCTGTATGCTTAACAAAACACTGTTGAAATCTTGAGAACTGTTTGCTAATCTTGCTCCCAGAATGTACTGTCCCCAACTGCCAAACTGTAGAATATGCTCCCTCACCAGGTTGCATGTAAACCGCCCACTCGCCCTTACCCATCAGTATACTTCCTCCCTGCCCTCTCAAGGAAAGTAAATAATCCCTGCTTAAACTGTTGTCAGGGCTCTCTGCTCTATTCAAGTGAGCTCTGAGCCCCAGCATGCTGGACCCCAAATAAACCCTTTGCTGTTGCATGAGACAGTCTCTTGGTGGTCTCTTCCTCTGACACTCGCCAGACCTTTACATATTGACGTTCCACCGAGTTCCGTCACTGGCGGACGAGAGACCCCAAAGGGCTCCTCTCGGAGCAAGTAAGGCACCTCTTTCTGGTTTCAGGATTCATGTTATGGCTTGGCAATATCGCTTGCGATGAAGAGCCTGAGTTCTCTCCGACTTTGGCTGAGAGACCTCTCACAGAGACACAGGGCACCTCCCTGGGGGACGCCGCAGAGGACTCAGGAAATCAAGGAACAATTGTCTCCTCGATTCAGTGATATTTTGTTTCGGATTTGGTATTGCCATCCCATCGGGTTTTGCTGTCTACTGATTCCTGGTCTCAGTGATGTACGTCCATTGCCTGTCTTTATGGTGTTGTTATATCTGTGTCGTGTGTCGTTTCATTTAGTTTGTGTATCTTTCATCATGGGACAGAGCACTTCAATGCCTCTGTCCCTGACCCTTAATCACTGGACCAAAGTTCGCTTAAGAGCTCAGAATCTTTCTTTTTCAATAAAACTCCGGACCGGCCAGAATCTCTGAGCCTCAGAATGCCCCACCTTTGGAGTCGGATGGCCACTAGAAAGATCTTTCTACTTCCCACTAATTTAAAAAATCAGAGATATTGTCTTTCAGCTGGGCCCACATAGCCATCCAGATCAACAGCCATATACCTTAAATTGGTAGGACCTCTGCAAATCTCCTCCTCCATGGGTGAAGCCTTTCCTTGCCCCTTCCCCTACTCCTATTGCTTCCCCCACGATCTCTCAAACCCTCTGCTCATCCTCCTACTCCACCCTCTGTTCTCCCTGAGTCACAAGATTTGACTCTACTGGACTCTCCTCCCCCTCCTTATCCCCTCTCCTCTTCCCCCAACCACCAACACACTCTAAGTGATTCCCTTGCAGCTGACTCAGCCTCTTCGCCATTGGAGGAAGCTAAGCTGGCCCAGGGCCCTCCAGATAACTCCCCCGTGGCACACACAGACCTCCTCCCCTGGAGGAAGATGGCCCGGATAAAGGAACTCGCTGGCTGTGAATCATTGAAAACCCTGTAACTCCTGTGATGCTCCCCCTATGTCCCTACGGGCCAATGATTGACGACAACAATGGGGGAAAATTGCAAGCCTACCAGTATTGGCCTTTCTCCTCTTCAGACCTATATAACTGAAAAAATAACAATCCCCCTTTTTCCGAGGACCCTACCCGGCTCACAAGTCTGGTTGAATCATTGATGTTTTCATACCCGCCTGCTTGGAATGACTGTCAACAACTTTTAGGGACTCTCTTCATGATAGAGGAACAAAAGAGAATCCTCCTGGAAGCTAGAAAAAATATCCTCGGACCAGATGGGAGACCGACACATCTTCCCAACATAATCAAAGCCAGCTTTCCTTGAAGCGACCAAACTGGATCCTCAACAAATTTGAAGGTAAGAAAGCATCTGTCCACTTTTCGCTGGGTTTCAAATAATTTGGCCAAGGTAAGAGAGATTATTCGAGGGCCTAATGAATCTCCCTCTATGTTTCTTGAGAGAATTATGGAGGCATATAGAAGATATACACCTTTCAATCCTCAGGCAGAGGATCAAAAAGCATCTGTCACAATGGCCTTTATTGGGCAAGCTGCCCTAAATATTAAAAGAAAGTTACAATACTTAGATGGATTACAAGATATGATTTTGGGAGATTTAGTCAGAGAAGCCGAGAAAGTATACTATAAGAGAGAAACTGAGGAAGAGAAGGGAGCAAAGGGAGGATAAAAGAAACAAAAGACAGACTACGGCGTTGAATAAGGTCCTGGTCAGAACACCAAAAGGGCCAGAAATTAAGAAATAGGGAGACAGGAAGAGATACCTGGTCCCATGCCCGACGCCATCCCTGGCCTCAAATCAATGTGCCTATTCTAAAGACAAAGGACACTGGGCCCACGAGTGCCCTAGAAAGAGACATCCATGCCAGCCAGCCATTCTGACTCTGGAGGATGACTACAAAAGTTGGGGCTCAGATCCCCTCCCTGAGTTCGGGGTAACTTTTGAAGTGAAGGGGACCCCAGTAAACTTTGAAGTGGATACAGGGGCAATATACTCAGCCCATAAGGCTCCATTGGGCCCTCTATCAAATAAAAGGTCTACTGGCTGCACCATGTCAGTCACAAGGCATTTGGAAGCCAATGGAAGATCCACATGGCCCACCACAGATGTTTTATCACACACTTTCATAACACTGCTCTAGTCCCACTACTCACCAGGCTCCAACTTACTGGCGTCTCTGTTCTACACCATTTTCTTGAAACCCAGTCAATCAAGGCACTGTCTGGTATACTCATGATCATCAAGAGGACATCCCAAGGTTCTCCAGTTTTAGCTGGTCATGGGAATTTCAAAAATTTTATGATAATTTTCCAGCAATATTTCACGGATGAAGTTGGAGGCACTGTGGGTTTCAATTCATTCAGGAAAAATTAAATGCTGAGGAAGCTAATTTCAGTAAACTCTGGAGCACTCTCACAGGCAAGGCTTCCCAAAAAGTGCCCAAAAAGTAACATGAAACCAGGCCCATTGAGGTCTACAAAGCGAGGTCCATGTGTGTTTTCAATCTCAATTATGGCTGCCAAGTTTTTCAGAATTAAATCATGTGATATCTTGGCTGAGATTCCCAGTGTTCTTTGGAAAGCCAACCTGGGCCTAGACCTCGGG
The DNA here is from genome assembly GCF_048772815.1 of Callospermophilus lateralis. Taxonomy (NCBI): domain Eukaryota; kingdom Metazoa; phylum Chordata; class Mammalia; order Rodentia; family Sciuridae; genus Callospermophilus; species Callospermophilus lateralis. The sequence goes on from NW_027513416.1 coordinate 169,847, forward strand.
TTCCAAGGTTACCTCTCATGCCTGGCCTCCTAAAATCCCATCACAATTCATGGCAATACTTCTCTGAGTTCAGTTCCAGATCTCAGTCTGTAAGGGGAATCACACCAGAGTTCAAGCCCAGATGGACCCAGTCAACTCTTCCGTGACACAAATGAATACAATTAAAACCAAAATACTCCCACACGTCCCTCATCTTCTTCCATATAAACACTCATCATAAACTCTGCCTGAAGGTTTCCATGAGGGGCACAGCCCAAGACAGTGTCCAAAATAAGCATCCTTGCACCTCATTTGCATACCTTCAGGGTGGCCTGGACACCATTACTGTGAACCAGGAGTAAACAAATAGGCTTGCCGTTAATAAAATTCCAATTCTCCAATTTGAGGCCTACTGACTTAGGGGTTAGATTCTTTATGTGAATTGGAGTCATGAGAAAACCCAAGCACCTATGGGCTAGCCTCTGCAGGTTGTGAAGAACTCATTTGACACAAAGGATCTCTATTCTCACTTGATGGAGGTCAGGAACCTTACAGAGAAAGGCGAGAGGCTTCATTCCAATGACTGCTCTTTTGGCCATTTTGGTTTTGGATTCACACATGGGATCTTTCTTTAGATACATCAGGTGCTGAGAATCTAAGCCACAGCCGCACACATGGCCAAGGGGCTGATTCAGACACATCCCTTTCCAAAGCAATTAAGAAAAGAGCCAAAGGTGATTCCCTTCATTTCCATTTGAAAACTGTTTTCTCCAGGCTTCACAAAGGTGTGGCCTGAGTCAAAGACCTTCCTGACATTCAGTGCAACAGAACAATAAGTAAGCAAAAGGCAAAAAGCAGGGTTACTCCACTGAGACTTTCCTGGTCACCCTGATATCTGAGTTTTCTGAGATGCTCGCCATTCTCTTCAGCTCTCCAGTACATGGCCATGTCACAGAGCTTGGAGGTGGTACATATCTTGGACACAAAACCATGAGCCTATTCTGGAGAGTGGCCAGAATTCAGGAAGAAAACCCCAACTTAGGAAGATAGCAGGTGTTGCCCATCGATAAGACAAGCTGCAGTCCATTCACAAATAGGGCAGGATAAATTTTGGGAAGATTTATACTAGACAGGACACATCCATTAATGCATTCTCTTTTCTAATGTCAATAACAACGGACACAGACATAGAAAGACTTGGCTTGTCAAAAACTTAGTAGAAACAGTCCAATCCAACCAAACAAACCACCTTTCCTACCTATTCTCAGAACATGAGACAAAACCACAAACACACACCAACTCCCACAAAGGCACATCCTTTCCCCAAGTAGGTCTGTGACTATCCGGGGTGTCCTCTGAATGGTGGGCCATACTATGATTCCCGAAAATGGCCTGTCCTCTCTCAGATCTGGTTTTCTTGGCCAACTCTGTGAAGTTGTCAGGAAAAAGTGGTGAGGCACTACCTGCTTTCTCAAGAAAAGTCCCTCTCCAGAGCTCTCCTGGCATTTGCCTTCCTCACATCAGTAGGTACCAAGAAAGACTGACTCTGTCCTTGGAAAATCAAAACAATGAGCCCACTGGGACTGGGACTGGGACTACTTTTGGCTGCCTGGCTTCTTTGATACCAAGATCAGAGAGTTCCATCACCAAGGAAATGAGGTATGTCACTTTCTTGGAACTGAATGAGGTCACTGCCTTGGAAACCACTTTGTCCTAACCGTTGCTTCCAAGGCTACCATGAGATGGAGTATGCCCCTACTTTCTGTGACACTTTCACAAGTTAGAATGGTATATCAACTATAGGCACCCGGGAACAGCTCTCCACACAGGCCTGGTCAGGTCAGTCTTCTCTACAATAAGAAGAGAGAGGCTGATTCAGACACATCCCGTCATCCTGACCAGGTTGCTCGCCATGGAAGATGAATTTTGCTCTCTCAGGACCATCATACCTGCCTACAACTTCTCCAGGTATCATTTCTGAATGGACCTTTGAGGTTCTCAGCAGGTGGAAGGTCCCCTGCTTTCCTGTATTGTAAGAACCACTCTGTCCCTGCTCTTCTGTAAAATGAGATTGAAGGAACAGTGTATGTTTAGGGTTAATAACTGGTTTGATTTTTGTTAGGAATCATTCTGTGTGATGAATAATGGTATTAGGAACCTACGATATTTACAAGAATATAGAGGTGAAATAGAAGTATGAAAACAGAAATCTAGGTATGATTTGAAGCCCAGAAGGTCATTGGGCCCTTGATTGGGATAGTTAGCTTTGAATTATGTTCTGCACAGTTGTCTAAGTTAAATCGATATACAATGGCATAGGACCTTGTACCTTGGATGACTGAATGTAGAAGAGAATATCTAGTCAAAAAGGGATAGTAGGTAGGATTAGGAAGATATTTGGTAGGTTTAGGAAGAAGAGTGAGTATAGGATTTGGACCAAAAGTTCTTTAGTAATAGGGTTTTAGTTAGAGAGTGAATGTAAATGTCAGCACATATGACGAGTCAGTCACTATGATGAGCTGTGGAAAATATGTAGAAAAGCAGATATCAATAGTGACATTACGAAATCAGGCAAAGTATATAGTGAGTGATAGGATTAGACATTTTCAACAGGGTTGAGTTTGAATACATAATCCTTGCAAGAAACAAATATGTAGTCACCAATAGGATTGACATTTGAGAGCATTAGGCAACCTGGACATGGATGTTTTTAGTAATTCATGTTCACATTACATTTAGGCTTTGGTACAATCATAGTGTGACCTTTACATTTTTGTCCAGATTATTACTATGATAAAATGTATATGTAGATCAGGTGACATGAGTATTTCTACCACCATTTCTGGGAGCAATATATTGAAGACATAAAATTCGTATTGGGGGTACAAAGAGGTGTACCCTGTGTCTATGAATATGGAGATAAAGCATGAATAGACCATACTTATATTGATATACAATCATTCATTACAACCAGTTATACATGTAATGATAATATTAGTTTTTTGGTTTATCATGAAGAGTTTGTGAGTTTTGCTACAAAAGTGATTATGGAAATTGAAAATAATGTGTTTGGAAAGAATTCTCATGAAAAGACCAGTCAAGAAACCCTGACAATACATGCGTTCTGAAGCAGGAAGTGATTAAATTTGAAACAAATGCCTATCAATTTGTGAATTGTGGATGAAATTCATATCCTATGATGTGGAAAAACTGAAGAAATAATATTGTACCAGTGTTGAATGAAAATGAACGTCCAATTACATATCATGTCCCATAGGAATCTACTTGCATTGATGTTAGACGGGGTCAGTTACTGTAGAATTATTAGGATTTGTATGCACCAGTCACTGAAGTTAGTTTTCCGTACTAGGAAACAAATATGTATTTCAGGTGGATGAATATTTCTGGGAATAATCTTGTATAAATTTCATTATAAATCCACATACATGAACATGAATGAATTTAGAGAGTGTATATAGGACACATATATTTTATATTTTGAAAAATCTGTGTGTCTATATATATATATATATATATATATATATATATATAGACACACACGCACAAAGAGAGACATTAAAAAGTAGCAATATATATTCCAATCCAAATTCATCATTAAATATATATCATTCACAGATGCAAAAATATTTATTTTACTGAACATAAGTTTATGTATAATGTTGTTCAAAGAGGAAGCTACCCGATATGTTGAATTTTAGTTCCAACAGCGTTTAAGAGGAGTGATCTCTTCTCACAATTTTTAACTTCCAAGTCAGCCCCCTCACAAAAATGTACGTGTGATACCTGTTAGGATTCTATATGTGCATATAAATATACATGTGTGAATTGGCTACAGAGAAAGGGAAAAAATAAATCACATATTTCTTAACTTTAAAAACACATGGAAAATTATTTCAATTAAAAATTGAATAGATTTATAACTCCTACCTTATTTAATGCAAAAGGCAAGTCCAACTATACAACATGCCTCCTCTGAACTGCTTGTATTTCTATTCTGTTTGGGTTTTTTTCTCCATTATATTAGGAAGAGTATTCTGAGTCTAGTAGGTGTGTGTTAGTGTCAAGGATTCAGTATTTCAAAAGGAAAATTGGAAAAGTAATCCAATGTGTATGCAAATATGTGCTGCAAAAATATCCTAGCACTCTAATCCAGAACAATGCCTTCAAATTACCTTCTCCCCAAGTAAGCCACAATTAGAGGAGAAGAGTTAGAAAATCAGTGAATGCATATCTGGAATGGAAAATGCTCTGGAGTTCACAACCTTGGAGGTGGTAGAGGAGTTTCCAAAAGTAAGGGACAGGGTAAACACTCCACAAACATGGACCTATGCTGGCCTTCAAACTTTTTGAGAAACCGCCTCTGAGGTTGGGTACTTGAAATATATGTTGTTGTCAGGATATTTGGCTTCTTTTGTAGTGAGACCATCAAAGCTTGGTCTGCATCCCTGTGCCCTGGAGGACATGGTTTCTTATTTTCCAATGAACATGAGGCAGCTGTGCTGAATTCTCTCTTTATAGGTAAACTGTGTCCACTGGGGACTAAGTGTCTCCCCATGTGAACTGTGAAGCCATTTGGTCCTCCTCCACTTTTTGTGGTGTTTTTTGCAGCTGCACTGGGAGTTTGGTATTTGCCTTACAAAATACAAGGAGCTCAACTGGGACACAGTACTTGAGGGAGTTCTGTCACGTGTGGTGGGTCATGGTCTGCAGGAGAATGCACCAACCATGCTTCTATCCATCATAGCTTGCCCCATTGCCCCCTTGTCCATATCAACCTGATTCTGAACATTGGCCTGAATCCTCATCATATAACAAGATGTCTTCACATATAAGGGTCTGCTTGCTGCATCATGTAAGTCAAGAGCCATTTGGAATCCAATGGTAGATCCTCATGGCCCTACCACTGATGTTTTATCACACAACTGCCCACCACTTCTGTAGACCCACTAGTCAGCAGGCTCCAACTTACTGCCATCTCTGTTCTACACCGTTTTCTTGTAACTCAGTCAATAAAGGCACTGTTTGCTATACTCATGATCAGCAACAGGACATCCAAAGGTTCTCCAGTGCCACCTGGTCACGGGAATTTCAAAAATTTCATGGTATTTATCTAGCCATTTTTCAAGCATGAAGTTGGAGGCACTGTGGGTTTCAATTCATTCAGTAACCATTAAAAGTTGAGGAAGCTCATTTCAATGAAAGCTCTGGAGAAATCTCAGAGCCAAGGCTTCCCAAAGAGTGGCTAAAATGTCACAGGAAGCCAGGCCCATTGAGGTCTACAATGTGAGGACCATGTGTGTTTTGACTCTCAACTATGGCTGCCTTGTCTTTAAGAATAAAATCATGTGATATCCTGGCTGAGATTCCCAGTGCTCTGTGGAAATCCACCCTGGGCCTAAATCTCAGTTTTCAAGGGTGAATCTTATGCGTGGCCTCCTAAAATCCCAACATATTTCATGGCAATACTTCTCTGAGGTGAGTTCCACAACTCAGTCTCTAAAGGGAATCACACCAGAGTTCAAGCCCTGGTGGACCCAGTCATTTCTTCCAACCGCTACACAAATGACCAAAATGAAAACGAAAACACTCCCACATGGCCCTCATCTTCTTCCATATAGTCAATTATCTTCACCTCTGACTGGAGTTTTCCATTTGGGGCGCAGCCTAAGACAATGTCCAAATTAAGCTCGCTTGCCCCTTATTGGCCTGAAGTCAGGGTGGCCTGGACATCCTTCCTGTAAACCAGAAGTGATCAAATAAGCCTGCCATTAATACTGCTCTGTTTCTCCCATTTGAGGACTACTAATTTCAGGAATAGATTTTTTATGTGATTTGGAGTCATGCGAAAACCCAAGCACCTCTGCAGGGCTTTGAAGAACTCATTTGACCCAAAGAAAACCTATTCTCACTTGATGGAGGTCAGGAACCTCACAGAGGAAGGGGAGAGACTTCATCCACAATGACTGACTTTTTGCTATTATGGTTTTGGATGCACACATGAGATCATTCTATAGATCCATCAGGTGGTGAGAATCTATGCCACAGCCACACACAGGGCCAAGAGGCTAATTCAGACACATCCCTTTCCAAAGCAATTAAGCGAAGAGCCACAGTTGATGCCCATTCATTTCCATTTGAATATAGGATTTGGAAAGAAAACAGTTTTCTTCAGGCTTCACAAAGAGGTGGCCTGAGGCAAAGACCTTCCTGACATTCAGTGCAACACAACAATAAGTAAGCAAAAGGCCCCAAGCAGGGTTTTTCCACTGAGACTTTCCTGATCACCATGATATCCAAGTTTTCTGAGATGCTCGCCATTCTCTTCAGCTCTCCAGTACATGGCCATGTCACAGAGCTTGGAGGCGGTACATATCTTGGACACAAAACCATGAGCCTATTCTGGAGAGTGGCCAGAATTCAGGAAGAAAACTTCAACTTAGGAAGATAGCAGGTGTTGCCCATCGATAAGACAAGCTGCAGTCCATTCATAAATTGGCCAGAAATAATTAGGGGAAGATTTATACTAGACTGGACACATCCATTAATGCATTCTCTTTTCTAATGTCTATAACAATGGACATACTGGGATACACAGACAAAGAAACACTCACCTTGTCAAACAACATACTAGAAACTGTCCACTCCAAACCAAACAAACCGCCTTTCCAACCTATTCTCAGAACATGAGACAAAACCAAAAATCCACACACACTCCCACAATGGCACCTCCTTCCCCCAAGTAGGTCTGTGACTATCTGGAGTGTCCTCTGAATGGTGGGCCATACTATGATCCCCTGAAATGGCCTGTCCTCTCTCACATCTGGTTTCCTTGGCCAACTCTGTGAAGTTGTCAGGAAAAAGTGGTGAGCCACTGCCTGCTTTCTCAGGAAAGGTCCCACTTCAGAGCTTTCCTGGCTTTTGGCCATCCTCAAATCAGTAGTTACCACGAAAGACTCACACTGTCCTTGGTAAATCCTAACAAGTGAGCCCACTGGGACTGGGACTGAGACTGCCCCCCGGTGCCTGGCTTCTTGGATACCAAGTTCAGAGAGTTCCATCACTAAGAAAATGAGGTTTGCCACTTTCTTTGGAACTGAATGAGGTCACTGCCTTGGCAACAACTTTGTCCTAACAGTTGCTTCCAAGGGTCCAATGAGATGGAGTCTGCCCCTACTTCCTGTGACAATTTCACAAGTTAGAATGGTATATCAACCACTGGCACCCGGGAACAGCTCTCCACACAGGCCTGGTTCGGTCCATTTTCTCTAAAATAAGAATAGAGAGGCTGATTCAGACACATCCCTCATCCAGACCAGGTTGTTTGCCATGGAAGATGAATTTTGCTCTCTCAGGTCCTACATACATACCTACAACTTCTCCAGGTATCATTTCTGCATGGACATTTGAGGTTCTCAGCAGGTGGAAAGTCCACTACTTTCCTGTATTGTAAGAACCACTCTGTCCCTGCTCTTCTGTAAAATGAGATTGAGGGAACAGTGTATGTTTAGGGATAGTAACAGGTTCATTTTGGGTTAGTAATCATTTCCTGCGATATTTACAAGTATACAGAGGTGAAATATAAGTATGAAAACAGAAATCTCGGTATGATTTGAAGCCCAGAAGGGCATTGGGCCCTTGATTGGGATACTTAGATTTGAATTATGTTCTGCAAAGATGTCTCAGATAACACGATATACAATGGCATAGAACCTTTTACCTTGGATGATTGAATGTAGAAGAGAACATCCAATCAAAAAGGGATAGTCAGTAGGATTAGGAAGATATTCCGTAGGTTTAAAAACAAGAGTTAATATAGGATTTGGAACAAAATGTCTTTAGCAATAGGGTTTCGGTTAGAGAGTGAATGTAAATGTCAGGACATATGAAGAGTCACTCAGTATGATGAACTGGGGAAAATATGTAGCAACGCAGATATCAATAGAGGCATTACAAAATCAGGCAAAGTATAAAGTGAGTGACTGGATTAGACACTTTCAACAGGGTTGAGTTTGAATACGTAATCTTAGGAAGAAACAAATATGTAGTCACCAATTGAATTGACATTTGAGAGCAAAAGGCAACCTATACATGGATGTTTTTAGTAATCCATGTTCACTTTCCATTTAGGCTTTGATACAGTCATAAGTGTGACCTTTACATTTTTTTCCAGAATATTTCTGTGATAAAATGTATATGTAGATCAGGTGACATGAGTATTTCTTCCACCGTTTCTCGGAGCAATATATTAAAGATGTAAAATTAGTATTGGGGGTACAAAGAGGTGTACCCTGTGTCTATAAATATAGAGATAAAGCATGAATAGACCATACTGTGAATAAATAATAAAACTTGTTCCAACTTTAAGTAATGGATTGAGCTGATATCTGAATATGTACAGGAAATCTTATATTGATATACAATCATTCATTCCAACCAGTAATACATCTAATGATAATATTAGCGTTATGATGTATCATGAAGAATGTGTGAGTTTTGCTTCAAAAGTGTTTTTGGAAATCGAAAATAATGTGTTTTGAAAGAAGTCTCATGAAAAAAACAGTCAAGAAACCTGGAGGAATACATGTGTTCTGACGCAGGAAGTGATTAAAAGTGAAGCAAATGCCTATAAATTTGTGAATTTGTGAATAAGATATATATCCTACGATGTGCAACATCTGTAGGCTAAAACACTGTACCTCAGATGATTGAATATAAAAGAGAACATCCAGTCAAAAAGTGGTAGTCAGGAGGATTAGGAAGTTAGTAAGTTTAGGAAGAAGAGTGAGTCTAGGAGTTGGACCAAGACTTTTTTAGTAATAGGATTTTCGTTAGAGAGTGAATGTAAATGTCAGCAAATCTGAAGAATCAGTCACTATGATGAACTGGGCAAAATATGTAGAAAAATAGATATCAATAGTGACATTAGGAAATCAGGCAAAGTATAAAGTGAGTGATAGGTTTAGACATTTTCAACAGGGTTGAGATTGAATATATAATCTTAGGATGAAACAGATATGTACTCACCAATAGAATTGACATTTGAGAGCCTTAGGCATCCTGGACATGGATGTTTTTAGTAATTCATACTCACATTCAAATTAGGAGTTGGTACAGACATAAGTGTGATCTTTGCATTTTTTTCCAAAATATTACTGTGATAAAATATATATGTAGTTCTGGTGACATGAGTATTTCTTCTACCATTAAGGGGAGCTATATTTTGAAAACTCATTAAATAGTATTGGGGATAAAAATAGGTGTATGCTTTTTCTATGAATATAGAGATAATGCATGAATAGTCCATACTGGGAATAAATAATATAACTGGTATCAAATTTGGAAATTGGAATAAATTGATATCTGAAAATATACAGGAAATCTTACATTGATATACAATCATTCATTCCATCCAATTATACATCTAATGGTAATGTAAGTGTTATGGTTTATCATAAAGAGAGTGTGAGTTTTGCTTCAAAAAGATTATGGAAATCAAAAATAATGCGTTAGGAAGAACTATCATGAAAAAACCAGTCAAAAAAAAAGGAGGAATCTTAAGCAGGAAGTGATAGAAAGTGTACCAAATGCATTTAAATTTGTGAAATGTGGAAGAAATCTATTTTCTAAGATGTCCATAAACTGAAGAAATAGTAATGTACCAGTGTTGAATAAAAATGAACATCAAAATGCACAACATTTCCCATAGGAATCTACTTGTATTGATGTTAACCTGGGTCAGTTACTGTAGAAATATAAGGATTTGTATGCACCCTTCACTGAAGTGAGTTTTCAGTACTAGAAAACAAATATGTATTTGAGGTGGATGAATATATCTGAAAATAATCTTGTGAAAAGTTGATTATAAAACCACATACATGAACATGAATGAATTTAGGGAGTGTATAATAAGAGACATATATTTCATATTTTGAAAAATCTAGAGAGTGTAGATTTTTCACAAAACACATACAGAGATATAAAAAAGTAGCAATATATATGACAATCGAAATTCATCATGAAATACATATCATACACAGATCCAAAAATATTTATTTTACTGAATATGGATTTATGTATAATGTTGTTCAACTAGGAAGCTCACCCATAGGTTGAATTTTCAGTTCCAACAGCGTTTAGGAGGAGTGATCTCTTCTCACAATTTGTATCTGCCACGTCAGCCACCTCACAAGAATGTACGTGTGGTACCAGGTAGGATTCTATATGTGCATATAAAAATACATGTGCTGAATAGGCAACAGTTAAGGGGAGACAGGAATTCACATAATTGATACCTTTCAAAACACATGAAGAACTATTTCAATTAATAATTGACCAGATTTATAACACCTACACTTTATCATGCAAAAGGCAAGTCCAACTATACACCATGCCTCCTCTGAACTGCTTGTATTTCTATTCTGTTTGGGTTATTTTTCTCCATCATATTAGGATTAGTAGTCAGAGTCTAGTAGGGTGTGGGTTAGTGTCAGGGTTTCAGTAATTCGAATGGAAAATAGGAAAATGAATCCATTGTGTATGAAATATGTGCTACAAAAAATCTTTCCACTCTCATTCAGAACAATGCCTTGACATTACCTTCACCCCAAGTAAGACACAATTAGAGGAGAAGAATTAGTAAATCTGTGAATACATATCTGGAATGGAAAATGCTCAGGAGACCACAACCTTGGGGGTTGTAAAGGAGTTTTCAAAAGTAAGCGACAGGATGAACACTCCACAATCATGCAACTCTGCTGGCCTAAATACTTCTTGAGAAACTGCCTCTGAGGTTGGACACTTGAACTACATGTTGTTCTCAGGAGATTTACTGTCCTTTGTAGTGATACCATCAAAGATGGGTCTGCATTTATGTGACCTGGAGGACTTGGTTTCTTATTCTCCAAAGAACATGAGCCAGCAGTGCTGTATTCTCTCTTTGTAGGTAATCTGTGGCCACTGGGGGCTAAGTGTCTCTTCGTATTGACTGTGAAGCCAATTGGTCATCCTACAATTGTCGTGGTGTTTCTTGGTTCTGCACTGGGGTTTTTGTATTTGCTTCATGAAATACAAGGAGTTCAACTGGGACACAGAGCAGGAGGGAGTTCTGTCATATGTGGAGGGTTAGGGTCTTCAGGAGAATTCACCAACCAGGCTTCTACCCCACATAGCTTGCCCCCTTGTCCATAACAAACTGATTCTGAACATTGCCCTGAAACCTCTCCATATAAAAAGATGCCTTTACATATAAGGGTCTGCTGGCTGCACCATGTCAGCCAAAAGCCACTCGGAAGTCAATGGCAGATCCACATGGCCCCACCTCAGATGTTTTATCATACACCTGCACACCACAACTCTGGGCCCACTTCTCCTCAGCAGGCTCCAACTTACTGGCATCTCTGTTCTACACAATTTTCATGAAACAGAGTCAGTCAAGGCACTGTCTGGTACATTCATGATCAGCAAGAAGACATCCAAAGTTTCTCCAGTGACACTTGGTCATGGGAATTTCAAAAAATTCATGGTATTTATTAAGCCATGTTTCAAGGATGAAGTTTGTGGCACTGTGGGTTTCAATTCATTCAGGAACCATTAAATGTTGAGGAAGCTCATTTCAATGAAAGCTCTACAGAACTCTCACAGGTAAGGCTTCCCAAAGAGTGGCCAAAGACACATATATTTCATATGTTTAAAAATCTGGACAGTGTATATATATATATATATATATATATATATATATATATATATATACACACACACACACACACACACACATACACAGAGACATTAAAAACTAGCAATATATATACCAATCAAAATTCATTGTGAAATATATATCATCCACGTATCCAAAAATATTCATTTTACTGAACATGGATTTATGTATAAAGTTGTTCAACTAGGAAGCCCAACCATAAGTTGAATTTTTAGTTTCAACAGCGTTTAGGAGGAGTGATCTCTTCTCACAATTTGTATCTGACATGTCAGCCACCTCACAAGAAAGTACGTATGATACAAGATACGATTTTATATGTGCATATAAAAATACATATACTGAATAGGATACAGAGAAATGGGGGAGAAAGGAATTCACATATTTGATAAATTTAAAAACACATGGAGAACTCTTTAAACAAAAAATTGACTAGATTTATAACTCCTACGCTATATAATGGAAAAGGCAAGTCCAAATGTACACCATGCCTCCTCTGATTTTCTTGTATTTCTATTCTGTTTGGGTTATTATTCTCCATCATGTCAGGAATAGTAGTCAGAGCCTAGTAGGGTATGGTATAGTGTCAGGGATTGAGTATTTTGAATGAAAAATTGGAAAATGAATCCAATGTGTATACAAATATGTGCTACACAAAAATCTTCCCACTCTCATCCAGAACAATGCCTTGACATTACCTTCGCACCAAATACGACATTTTAGAGGAGATGAGTTAGAAAATCTGTGAATACATATCAGGAATTGAATATGCTCAGGAGTTCACAAACTTGGAGGTGGAAGAGGAGTTTCCAAAAGTAAGTGACATGGTAAACACTCCACAAACATGAAGCTCTGCTGGCCTAAAGACTTCTGGAGAAAATGCCTCTGAGATTGGGCACTTGAAATATAAGTGGTTGTCAGGAGCTTTAGCTTCCTTTGTAGTAAGACCATCAAAGATGTGTCTTCATCTATGTGACCTGGAGGACATGGTATCTTATTTTCCAATGAACACGAGGCTGCAGTGCTGAAATCTCTCTTTGTAGGTCAACTGTGGCCACTGGGTTCTAAGTGTCTCCTCGTGTGGACTGTGAACCCATTTGCTCATCCTCCAATTTTTGTGGTTTTTCTTGATGCTGCACTGGGAGTTCGGTATTTGCTTCACAAAATACAAGGAGTTCAACTGAGACACAGTGCTGGAGGGCGTTCTGTCACGTGTGGTGGGACAGGGCCTGTAGGATTATGCACCAACCAGGCTTCTGTCGAACATAGCTTGCCCCCTTGACCAAAGCAACCTGATTCTGAACATTGCCCTGAAACCTATCCATACAACATGATGCCTTTACATATAAGGGTCTGCTGACTGCACAATGTCAGTCAGAAGCCATTTGGATGCCAATGGTAGATCCACATGAAACCACCACAGCTGTTTTATCTCACACCTGCCCACCTTTGCTCTAGGCCCACTATTCAGCAGGCTCCAACTAACTGGCATCTCTGATCTACACCATTTTTGTGAAACCCAGTCAATCAAGGCAGTATCTGGCACACTCATGATCAGCAACAGGATATCCAGTGGTTCTCCAGTGCCACCTGGTCATGGGAATTTCAAAAATTTTATGGTATATATGGAGCCATTTTTCAAGAATGAAGTTGGAGGCACTGAGTGTTTCAATTATTTCAATAACCATTAAATGGTGAGGAAGCTAATTTCAATGAAATCTCTCGAGGACTCTCACAGTCAAGGCTTCCAAAAGAGTGGCCAAAATGTCACATGAAGCCAGACCCATTGAGGTCTACAATGTGAAGTCCATGTGTGTTTTGACTCTCAACTATGGCTGCCAAATCTTTCACAATAAAATCATGTGATATCCTGGCTGAGATTCCCAGTGCTCTGTGGAAAGCCACCCAGGGCCTATATCTCAGTTTCCAAGGGGGAATCTTATGCGTGGCCTCCTAATATGCCAACACAATTCATGGCAATACTTCTTTGAGGTCAACTCCAGAACTCAGTCTTTATGGGGAATCACACCAGAGTTCAAGCCCAGGTGGACCCAGTCATCTCTTCCTACCACCACACAAATGACCACAATTAAAACCAAAAAACTCCCACATTGCCCTCATCTTCTTATATATAGACACTCATCATAAAACCTGGCTGGAGGTTTCCATGAGGGGTGCAGCCCAAGGCAGTGTACAAAATAAGCTCCCGTGCGCCTCATTTGCCTAATGTCATGGTGGCCTGGACATGCTTCCTGTGAACCAGGAGTGATCAAATAGGCCTGCCATTAATACTGCTCCGCTTCTCCAATTTGAGGCCTACTGACTGTGCATTTTAGATTCTTTATGTGAATTAATGTCATGAGAAAACCCAAGCAACTATGAGCTAGCCTCTGTAGGATTTAAAGAATTCACTTGACCCAAAGGATCTCTATTCTCACTTAATTGAGATCAGGAACCTTACAGAGGAAGTCAAGAGACTCTATCCACAATGACTGTTCTTTTAGCCATTTTGGTTTTGGATGCACACATAGCAGGAGTTGGCCATCCATAAGGCAAGCGGCAGTCCATTCATAAACTTGGTAGGATGAATGCTGGGGAGCTTTCTCATAGACAGGACACATCCACTGATGCATTATCTTTTCTAATGTCTACAACCACGGACAGTGAGTTACAGACATAGAAACACTCACCTTGTCAAAAGACTTACTAGAAATAGTTCACTCCAAACCAAACAAACCGCCTTTCCTACCTATTCTCAGAACATGAGACAAAACCACAAACTCATACCCAAACCCACAAAGGCACCTCCTTCCCACAAGTAGGTCTGTGACTATCCGGAGTGTCTTCTGACTGGAGGGCCATACAATGTTCCTCCAAAATAGCCTGTCCTGTCTCAGATCTTGTGTCTTTGGCCAACTCTCTGAAGTTGTCAGGAGTCAGCAGTGAGGCACTACCTTCTTTCTCAGGAAAGGCACCTCTTCAGAGCTTTTCTGCCATTTCGACATCCTAACATCAGTAGTTAGCAAGAAAGAATGACCCTGTCCTCGGGAAATCCAAAAAGTGAGAACACTGGGACTGGGACTAAATCTGGCACTGTTTAACTGGCTTCCTGGATCCCAAGATCAGAGAGTTCCATCACAAAGGAAGTGAGGTGAGGTCACTTCCTTCAGGAACAGAATGTGTTCACTGCCTTGGCAACCATTTTGTCTTAACAGTTGCTTCCAAGGGTCCCATGAGATGGAAGCTGCCCCTGGTTCCTGTGACACATTCACAAGTTAGAATGGTATATAAACCATAGGCACCTGGGAACAACTCTCCACACAGGTCTCATTTGGTCCATCTTCTCTACATTAAGAATAGAGAGGCTGATTCAGACACAACCCTTCATCATGACCAGGTTGTTCGCCATGGAAGATGACTTTTGCTCAATCAGGTCCTTCAAAGTTGCCTACATCTTCTTCAGGGATCATTTTTGCATGGATCTTTGAGGTTCTCAGCAGGTGGAAGATCCCCTACATTCCTGGATTGTAAGACCAACTCTGTCCCTGCTCTTCTGTAAAGTTAGATTGAGGTAACAATGTATGGTTAGGGTTGATAACATGTTCGATTTGGGTTAGGAATCAGTCTGCTGCATGAATAATGGTATTGGGGGATGCCACCGAGGACTCGAGAAATCGAGGAACAATTGTCTCCTCGACTCAGTGATTTTTTGTTTCAGATTCGGTATTGCCAGCCCATAGGATTTTGCCTGCTACGCAGTCCTGGTCTCAGTTTTGGACGTCCATTGCCTGTCTTTATTGTCTTGTCTTGTCTGTGTTGTGTGTTGTTGCATTCACTGTTTGTGTATCTTTCAATATGGGACAGAGCACTTCAATGTCTCTGTCCCTGACCCTTGATCACTGGACCAAAGTTCGCTTAAGGGCTCAGAATCTTTCTTTTTCTGTAAAACTGCAGACTTGCCAGACTGTCTGTGCCTCAGAATGTTTCACCTTTCAAGTCGGATTGCCCCTAGAATCATCTTTATACTTCCCACTAATTTAAAAAGTCAGAGATATTGTCTTTCAGCTGCGCACACATAGCCATCCTGATCAACAGCCATGTATCTTAACTTTGCAGGACCTCTGCAAGTCTCCTCTTCCATCGGTGAAGCCTTTCCTTGTCCCTTTCCCTGCTGGTACTGCTTCCCCCATGATCTCTCAAACCCTCTGCTCCTCCTCCTCCACCACCCTCTGTTCTCCCTGAGTCACAAGATTTGACTCTACTGGACTCTCACCCCCCTCCTCATACCCTGCCCTCATCCCCCAACCACCAACCCCCTCTAAGTGATTCCCCTGCAGCTGACTCAGCCTCTCCGCCATTGGAGGAAGCTAAGCTGGCCCTGTGCCCTCCAGATAACTCCCCCACAGCACACACAGCCCCACCTCCCCAGGAGGAAGCTGGCCCGGCTGAGGGAACTCGCTGGCTTCGAATGATTGAAAACCCTGGAACTCCCGTGATGCTCCCCCTATGTCCCTATGGACCATTGATTGACGAAGGCCATGGGGGGAAAATGCAAGCTGACAAATATTGGTCTTTCTCCTCTTCAGACCTATATAACTGGAAAAATCACAATCCCTTTTTTTCCGAGGACCCCACCCGGCTCACAGGTCTTTTTGAGTCATTGATGTTTTCACACCTGAATACTTGGGATGACTGTCAACAATTACTAGACACTCTCTTTATGACAGAGGAACAAAAGAGAATTCTCCTGGAAGCTAGAAAAAAAATCCTCGGGCCAGATTGGAGACCAACACATCTTCCCATCTTAATCAAAGCTGGTTTTCCCTTGAAACAACCCAAATGGGACACCAACACCTTTGAAGTTAGAATGCATCTGTCCACTTATGGCCAGGTTCTAATAGTGGGCATCTGAGTGTCTGCTAGGCAACCAACTAATTTGGCCAAGGTAAGAGAGATTATTCAAAGGCCTGATGAATCTCCCTCTATGTTTCTAGAGAGAATTAGGGAGGCATATAGGAGATATACTCCTTTCGATGCTCAGGCAGAGGATCAAAAGACATCTGTCAGGATGGCCTCTATTGGGCAAGCTGCCCTGGATATTAAAAGAAAGTTACAATGCTTAGATGGATTACAAGATATGACTTTGAGAGACTTAGTCACAGAAGACAAGAAAGTATACCTTAAGAGAGAAACTGAGGAAGACAAGGGAGCAAAGGGAGGATAAAAGAAACAAAAGACAGACTAAGGTGTTGACTAAGGTCCTGGTCACAACAACAGAAGGGCCAGAAATTAAGAAACAGGGAGACATGAAGGGATACCT
The DNA here is from genome assembly GCF_048772815.1 of Callospermophilus lateralis. NCBI lineage: Eukaryota > Metazoa > Chordata > Mammalia > Rodentia > Sciuridae > Callospermophilus > Callospermophilus lateralis. Next base: position 186,877 of record NW_027513416.1, read on the forward strand.
GGTCCCATGCCAGAGGCCACCCCTGGCCTCAGAACAATGTGCCTACTGTAAAAAAAAGGACACTGGGCCAAAGAGTGCCGTAGAAAGAGAAAGCCACGCCAGTCAGCCATTCTGACTCTGGAGGATGACTAAGAAAGTCGCGGCTCAGATCCCCTCCCTGAGTTCAGGGCAACTTTTGAAGTGGAGGGGAACCCAGTAAACTTTGAAGTGGATATAGGGGCAATATACTCACCCCTAAGACCACTTTGGGGCCTCTATCAAATAAAAGGTCTCTAGTTCAAGGGGCTAATGGCAGTAAATATCTGGCTTGGACAACTAAGAGGATCATGGACCTGGGGAAAGGAAAAATCCATCACTCCTTCCTAGTAATCCCAGAATGCCGGGCCCCATTGATGGGCAGAGATCTGCTCACCAAGCTCCGGGCCAAAATAACTTTTCACCCTGAAGGCCCCCAAGTGGAATTTCTAAATCTTTCAGTAAAAACTCCTATAATCACAGCTCTAACTATGTCAGTAGAAAATGCACATCAACTCACTTACCTTGGTTAAAAGAAACTGCAGGTATTTCTGAAGTATCAAGAACAGAGTTTTCCACTAACTGACTCACAGCAAAAAGAAATAGCTGAATGGGTAAAAAAAGCCTGTCGAGTCCATCAAATGGTTAATGCTTACCCTTCCAAGCTTCCTGCAGGAAAGCACCTATGAGGATCCAGACCAGGACAATTCTGGGAAGTTGACTTTACTAAAATTAAGCCAGCAAGGTATGGACATAAATATCTCCTAGTCTTTGTAGATACATTTTTAGGATGGATTGAATCTTTCCCCCCTAAAAAAGAAAAGAAAAAATAAAAGAAACAGCACAAAAGGTGGTCCAGAAGATCCTGGAAGATATTTCTCAAAGACACGGCCTGCCTAAGGTAATACGGTCTGATAATGCACCGGCATTCGTGGCTCAGGTAAGTCAGGGGTTAGCCAGGAACCTGGGGATTAATTGGAAGTTATATTGTGCTAACAGACCCCAGAGTTCAGAACAGGTAGAAAGAATGAATAGAAGCATTAAAGAGGCCTTAATGAAATTAAGCTTAGAGACCAGCATAAAAGATTGGACTATGCTCCTGCCATAAACAATGTTTCATGCAAGAAATACTCCCTCTGTTTTTTTGAGTAACCTCATCCCCTGTGAAATTCTCTAGGGTGCCTCTCCTCCAGTAAGTGACCTAAGCCCAACTGTAAGACCTAACGATCCCTTCCACACCCCCTTGCTTGACAGACTTAAACTCTTGAAAGAACTCAGTGATACCTGTGGAAACAGCTGGCCACTGCCTAACAAACTGGGGACGAGGGGACTCCACATCGATATCAAGTAAGAGACTTCATCTACGTAAGACGATATCAGGTGTCATCCCTGGAACCCTGCTGGAAAGGACAATACCAGGTGCTACTTATAACATCTACAGTGGTAAAGGTAGACAGAATCACTTCCTGGATCCATGCCTCTCATCTCAAGCCTGTGCCCTGTCCACACTCTGGCTAGAAACTGGAAAAGACTGGTAACACTTTCAAATTGCATATTCACCATGTGGATAAGGCTATAGAATCTCCCCTTGGCAACAAGTAGTCCTAACCCTCATCAGCCCGTGCAGCAGTGATGGCTGATCACAAATTCTACTGCAAAAGATGTATAATCTATCTTGCATACAGCCCCCTTAGGTACCTGGTGACCATCACTTTACCCAGACATTTGTCAGCTGGCTATAGGTCTTTCCTATTGGGATATTCCTGATGAAGAGGATTCCACTAAAATTCCATTAAATCTCTTCCGTACCATAGATAATGGAAACAAACATTATGGATGTAGGGACACACGAGCCAGATGCAGGTTGGCTAGCCTAGATTACTATGTTTGCCCGACCCACCATCAAAGCCACAAACAGCCATGAGTGTGTGGGGGGAAAGCCGACTTCTTCTGTAAGTAATGGGGATGTGAGCATACAGGGGCTGCCTGATGGAACCCAAACTCCTCATCAAATTCAGTGCACAGCATTGGCCATATTACGAATTAGATAACAAAAACCAATGGCTCCCAGAGGGGTCTCTAGATCCTCAAATTCTGCATGACCTTTTTAACATCTGCAAGTGCTCAAAAGGGTGAAAGGAGATTCCCCTATGTGGAGGCCTTTTCCCTCCTTCACTCACATCCTGAACTCTGCTTATCCAATAGATCCTCACCTTCAGTCTTCTGCTCCAGAGTCTCTGCTGTCACTCCCACTTCAGAAACCTGATTTCTTCCCTTCAATTAATAGATCAAAAACCCAAACCTTCGCTGGTTCTCAGACCATTGCCCCCTTGCTGAGTTAGCAGTTACTGAAGTACCCCTCCACCCACTCACTCCTCTCTTCTCCTGTCAGTGCCCACACCGGGTGCCACCAGGTCCTCTTTTCAGCTAACCCAAAGCTCAAACCAGCTGAGGAGAGTCCTCAGACCCCTATTCAAGATGTAATAAAAATGGCCTTTAAAGTTGCTTTGTCATCACTGAAAACAGTTTACTAAGAATTTAAAGTCCCTCACATGCGTTTTGGGATACTCACTCCCGTCTTCCCCTCTGCTCTACCTGTTCTACTGCTCAAGTTTTTGTTGCTAGGAAAATCCCAAACCATTTCTCAAATTATTCTTTTACATCCCTCCTTCCTCATTCTCAGATCCTCGGAGCTGCTCTCAGCCCCACCTTCCCTGTCTTCCCCTTCTGTACCAGGCCCACTGAAAAGTCTTAACTGACCTTCTCCAGAAGTCTTCACCATGGCTGAGTTTTGGACTTTCATGAAAAGAGTCCCTGTAAAAGAGTTCAATGTAGTTAAACTTCCTCTTTTCATATTGCCCTGTTCTACTTGGCCACTGGCTAAAAAAATCAGCAATCCTTAGCTAGACACCCTCTTTCTAGTTTTTCACAAAAATATGTGAAAAAAGCCTTGGGCCTTGACCTGGGGCTTCAGAGAGATGGCTACATTTCTAAGTTAAAGAAGTTAGCAACTGGGCTCCGTGGTAACAGCTGGCAGGGGGAAAATAAGAAAGGGAAGAAAAAGCTCTTACCTTCCCAGGTGTCCTTGAAAAGTTAACTTGCCCAGAACTGAGGAAAAAAACAGAAACAAAAACTGCTTTTTTCAACTTCTGCAGACTGTGAACTTCTGAGCCCCTTCCCTTAAATGTTGGGTACAAAATTCTGAAACTACCTCAACTTGGGTTTCAGAGGATTACTTGATTACAACAGAATCAATGCCCTCTGAATCCGGTTGCAACCAAATAGGACAGTTTCCCTGTCTTCACTGCTATCTTAGGTGCCTTGCCTTGTCTGTCCCTACTACAGCATAATTCTATATACTTAAACATTGCTTATGTTTTCATGAAATGGTCAACAGATGTGATTAATTGTGTAATGGTGCAGATGTTTCCAAGAGTGCTCTATCACGACACAGGTTCATTTGAAGATCAAACAGGGGGGCATACAACCCTGTTCCACTGAAAATATATATCCCTCCCTTTAGCCATCTTATTAGGAATAGGAATTGCTGCACTGGTGGGCACGGGAACTACTGCCTTTATCCATGGGACTCAACAAATGACAAAAAATATGACAGCAATAGACCAAAACGAAGATATTAGAAACCTCCATCAGAGCTTTGCATGAATCTTTAACCTCTCTCTCTCTTTACATAGTTATCGAAGGCTCTGTGAATTTATATGGTGAAGATTGTGTAACTCCGTGGCCTTTTGAATGGAGCCATCAAAAATTGGAAAGATGAAACGAGTTGCTGCATCAGCTTGGGCATTACCTTGTATTAGAGGGCTCGGAAGATCAGAGTGTTCCCTCATGTGTCCTAAGAAAAATGGGTGTTGTCTGGCCTGAATTAGCTGCTGAAGCTGGTGAAACAGAAAGCCCACATTGGAAGAAGGCTTAATGGTGGGTGAAATCTCCAGCAGGGGCACAGAATGAGCAATGCAGGCACTGTACGTATAAATATTAACAGGATTATCAAAAAAATGTTTTAAAAACTTGTGTTATGGCAAACAATTCCACAAACTGTGCTGAATGATAGACAGCATCAAAGGTGGTAGGCTGGTTATTGACAACAAAGACTGCTCGGCCATTACTGGAACCGTCTGTAAAGACAGTAAGGAATTGAGGAATGGGAGCCTTTTGAGTAATTTTGGGAAAAATAAATGGATGTAACTGGACAAAATGTAAAAGGGGGTCTTTGGGGAGGTGATTATCAATTGTTCCCAAAAAGCCTGATAGGACAATACCCCATACATCCTCTGTCTGTAGTAAATATTGGTTTTGGTCCTTAGTAAATGAAATTAAAATATTATCAGGGTCTTTGACAAAATGTTGTCGAGTTAGCAAACGACCTTTAAAAATAATAGAAGCTACCTGAGCAAGATAAACAGTAATAACCTTGGAGGATGTGGTGGGTAAATGGACACAAAGCAAGGAGTAGCCTTTATTTTTAAAATGTGTATTTCACTGCCGAAATATTCCTGTGGGTGTATGAGGAGTGTGTAAAATAACCAGAACCAGAGGAAGGTTATAAGAATTTTGTGTAACAAACTTTTGGGCAATGGCTTCTGTGACTTGATTTAATGCCTGCCATGCCTCAGGAGTAAGCTTTTGAGGGGAGGAGGGGTGGGAATCACCTCTCAAAATATCATTAAGGGGCAAATGTACACAAGTGGGTAATTTTAAATATATTCATAGCCATTGAATATCCCCCAGTAATTTTTGAAAATCATTAAGGATGTGAAGATGGTCCAACCGTAGTTGTATCTTAGGAATTTGGATCTGATTATCTTGAAGTTTAAGGCCCAAATAGCTATAACGGTTCTGTGTTTGAACCTTATCAGGAGCTATCTCTAGTCCCAAGCTAGTGAGGATTTTGTAAAGGTCCAAGTAACAATTATTATGGTCATGTGTATTAGGTGCAGCAATTAACAAATCATCGATATAATGTAAAATATAAATTTGTGGCCATCACTCTCTCACAAGGTGTACTGCTTGAGCAACGTATTTTTGGCAAAGACTAGGGCTGTTGGCCATACCTTGGGGAAGAACCTTCCACTGAAATCTCTGCATAGGGCCCTGAAAATTAATGCAAGGGAGACTAAAGGCAAAATAGGGTCTATCCTCAGGATGTAAAGGAATGGTAAAAAAACAATCTTTTAAGTCAATAACCATTTTACAATAGTTTTTGGAAATAGCCACTGGTGTGTGAATGCCTGGCTGTAGGGCTCCCATCGGGTGCATAACTTTATTAATGGCACACAAATATTGTAAAAGGCACCACTTGCCTAATTTTTACTTGATAACAAAAATAGGAGTATTCGATGGTGAGGTTGAGGGCTCTACATGGCCGGCTGCCAGCTCTTCCTGCACTAACATGGAGGCAGCCTCCAAATTTTCTTGGGTAAGGGGCCACTGATCCACCCACACAAGAGTCTGAGTCTCCCAAATAAGTTTATCTCCATGGGGTACAGGAGAGTCAGGGACCGACACTAAAAATCCGAATACCCAAGTCCCTATGTATTTGTTTTTTGTATGGGTTGTATAGGCTCAACCAGTCCTTGTCTCAGTCTCCCAAGGCCTGTACCATGGACAGAATTGATATGAAGCATTTGATGAGTCACTATGGAATTGGGACTGGCCAGAATAACTTCCATTTGACTCAAAATATCTCGGCCCCATAGGTTAACAGGGAGGTCAGGAACAACAAAAGTAGTCACCATTCCTTTATTACCCTCTTTATCAGTCCAGCGAAGATCCCTAGAGCTGACCAGAGGATTTTTTGACTGTCCTATCCCTTTAAGGTCAGTCAAGGATGGGGTGAGGGGCCAAGCTGATGGCCAGTATTTTGGAGAAATAATTGTGGCAACAGCTCCAGTACCTAGAATTCCTTGGAATTCTTTTCCTTCAATAAGTAAGGATATGGTGGGTCTATTGTGAGAAATGGGTTGAACCCAATATACATCAGAGGAGCCCAAGGATTCAGTCCCCCTCGGTAGGTTTGGGCGGTGGAAGTGCCTGCTGGATAAAAGGGAAGGAGTATTAATTTGCAAGTCTTGTTCCTGCTGCGATGGCCACAACTCCATTAATAGCTGTGGCCAGTATTTTTATTTCTCCAGTGAAATCATAATCATTAATGCTAGGGAAAAAATGAACACCTTGTAAGTTAGTAGAGGCTCTTCCAAGAATAAAGGCACACATATGAGATGGAGGGGGACCCATAATTCCAGTGGGTATTATCTGGGGCCCTTGCATTGAGTCTAATATAGTATCGGTGGTGACACAGAAGTCCAATCCTGCACTGCCAGGGGTGGCTAGTTTGAGGGAGGCAATTTTGGAGAAGGATTTTGAGGTAGGTTGGGAGTTTGGGAGGGAACAAATTTTATTGCCCCTGGGTTTGTCCTGGGAGATGTCATGGCCAGGGGCTGGCCCCGCAGGGAGTTTCCCAAGAAGAGGAAAGAAATAGGCTGTCTGAGGGCATTTGTCTTAGATCTACAGTCACTGCCCCAGTGATGACCTTTACCACATCTAGGGCAAAGGGTAGCTTGGGGCGGTTTAGCCCCAGTTTGAGGAGACACTATTCCTAGGCTTTGTTTGCCTGTCAGACACTTGCGTGCAAAATGGCCAGGTTGTTTACAAGTAAAGCAAGTATTTGAGCCAGGATTGTGAAAGTTCTTGGTAAAAGCGGCACCTAGGACAAGATCCATGGCATGGGCTGCACCCACCCCTGCACAGAGTCTAATAAAGTCAGAAAGTTTCCCTTTATCCTTATGTGGTCAAAAAACATCCTGACATGCCGGGTTGAAGTTTTCAAAGGCAAGATGTTTTACAAAGGTGCTTTCGCTTTGGCTTGGTCCAAGCAAGCATTCTGCAGCTAGGTTAAGCCAGGGAACAAAGTAGCTATAAGGCTCTCCGGGCCCTTGTCAAATTTTTGCTAGAGAAGTGGTAGCCAAGGCCTTTTGAGGGAGGTGTCTCCAAGCATATAAGGAAGCCATCTGAATCTGCGTCAAAAGTCCAGCAGGGAAATGTGCCTGTTTAGTTTTAGTGTAAAAAGGCTCATTGCCCACTAGCTTAACATAAGTCCCGGATTTAGAGGAGGCCTTAGTTAATATTTTTTGAGCAGTTTCCCGACAGTGCTCTTTGAAATCTGCATTCCATAACAGGAAGTCTCTGGCACTGAGGGTAGCTTGGTCTAAAAATTTCCAATAATTGGGAGTAAGCCATTGTGTGCTGTGGATTTCTAATAAAGGCAACATGTAGCACGCAGTGGGGCCATAGTGAGCACAAGCCTTTTTAAGTTTTTCAAGAAAATGCAGGCTTAATTTTTTGTAGACTCTGGGTTCCTTCCTGCCTAGGGGTGAACTTCTCATCCTCTGAGTCTTGATCTCCTTGATTCACTTCCTCGCTTCCTCCTCTTGATACTCATCTAAGTCTTTGACCTCAGCCTGGGCAGGCTTATCTATCTGACTGGTGGTGACTGGGAATGCGAGCACAGGCCGATGGAGTGGCTTCACCTTTGTATTAGACCGCTGTGGGACAGTTGCACTGACTCCGTACCTAAGGCTAATGAACATAGCTCAGATTGAAGCGATCTTAATTCTTTTAAAGGTTGGATCTGTTCCCTTCTATATTGTAAGGATGCTTTCAAGGGAGCCAGGTTAGGCAAGGGAAGTGGGAAAAAATATCGGGGGGGGGGGCATTTTTACCCTGAAGGGTCAGAGCACAAAAGGCAGTAGGGAAATAGGAGGGAGGTGGATGTGTAAGTCCTATAGGCTGTGGCAGGGTCCTGAGAGGTGGAGGGTCTTCTGAATTGTAGCGAGCTGCTTCCTTCTCCCAGGTAGCCTCCTCCACAGGGGTCAATGTGTCTCCGGGATTTAAAACTGGATAAAGGCAGTTGGTAATTATTGGAGCCTTATTCATTAGGGTGGTATTTTTAGGGGGATCAGGAAGGGTCCCACGGTCCTGGGGAGCCTGAGAAGGGTCTATGTCTATACTAACTGAGGGGCATGCCGAGGGGGAATGAGAGGTAGTTGCATAGTCTCTTCCCCAATCCTGACAAGTTTTAAGGTACCATTGTCAAAGGGTGAACTTTTAAGAATTTCATTAATTAAGTTCCAGTAAGAAAAGGTGGGAACAGGCACATTTTCTGGGCAAAGGATTCATAATAATCTTTTATACAGTCTCCTACTCTAAGCCATCTTTTATCATCAATGATCCTTTCAAGGGGAAACCATGGACACAGTTCTCCTTTGTGTGAAAAGAAAAAATTTAAGTCTTTTTTCTTAACACGCGCCCCCAGGTCTTGAAGGACTCCTTGAGGGCTGACAAAAACAAATCATGTGACGAAACTGCTTGTCCCATGGTGGGTCACTCACCGTGCGTCATCCCCACCCTCCTCCTGGATCTGTTTCTCGGTGGTGTCTTCTGCTGTGATCGCGAGCTCCGCATGACAAAGTCTTCCAGGAGGTCGGGGTCCCCCTCAGTCAAAGGCTCGAGACCCAGTCGTTGGGCGCCAGATGTCCCGGCCGGCAGGACACATCAACGTGGGCAGCGAACCTAGATAGGGAGGAATGAAGGGACAAGAGACACGAGAGATGACAGCAAGACAGGAGTTCTGATCAAGCTGCAAATTTTTATTGTTAACACAGGGGTATTTATATGCTGGATGTGGGAAATCTCTCTTATTTCTAGATGTCTTCACAAGGTGAGATAACCTCAGAACGTTTCAGGAAGACAGATGGCCGCAGGATGTCTCAGGGAGACAGATGGTTACAGGATGTCTCACAGACAGGATGTCTCCTGGTGGCTGTTTCTTGTAAGTGTCTGGCTATTCTTTGAAGGAGAATTCCTTCTACCTCTGACAGTCAGGGATTCAGTATTTCGAATGGAAAATTGGAAAATGAATCCAATGTGTATGCAAATATGTGCTACCCAAAAGTCTTCCCACTCTCATTCAGAACAATGCCTTGACATTACCTTCACCCCAAGTAAGACACAATAACAGGAGAAGAGTTAGAAAATCTCTGAATACACATCTGGAATGGAAAATGCTCAGGTGTTAACAACCTTGGAGATGGTAGAGGTGTTTCCAAAAGTAAGGTACATGGTGAAAACTCCACAAACATGGAGCTTTGTTAGCCTAAACACTTCTTGAGAAACTGCCTCTGAGGTTGGGCACTTTGGGCACTTGAAAAATATGTTGTTGTTAGGAGCTTTTGCTTCCTTTGTAGTGAGACCATCAAAGCTGTGTTTGCATCTATGTGACCTAGAGCACATGGTTTCTTTTTTTCCAATGAACATGAGGCAGCAGGGCTGAATTCTCTCTTTGTAGGTAAACTGTTGCCATTTGGGGGCTAATTGTCTCCCAGTGTGGACTGTGAAGCCATTTGGTCTTTCTCTAATTTTTGTGGTGTTTCTTGCAGCTGCACTGGGAGTTTGGTATTTGCTTCACGAAATATGAGGAGGTCAACTGGAACAGAGTGCTGGAGGGAGTTCTGTCACGTGTGGTGGTTAAGGATCTGCAGGAGAGTGCACCAACCAGGCTTCTATTTCACATAGATTTCCCCCTTGACTATAGCAGTCTGATTCTAAACATTGCCCTGAAACCTCTCCATATAACAAGATGCCTTTACATCCAAGGGTATGGGGGCTGCACCATGTCAGTCACAAGCCATTTGGAAGCCAATGCAGATCCACATCACCATACCACAGATGTTTTAACAAACACCTGCACACCACTGTTCTAGGCTGACTACTCAGCAGGCTCCAAATTACTGGCATCTCTGTTCTACACCATTTTCATGAAACCCAGTCAATCAAGGCACTGTCTGGTTCACTCATGATTATCTATAGGACATCCGAAGGTTCTCCAGTGACACCTGGTCATGGGAATTTCAAAAATTCAATGGTATTTATCTATCCATTTTTCAAGGATGAAGTTTGAGGCACTGTGGGATTCAATTCATTCAGGAACCATTAAATGGAGAGGAAGCTCATTTCAATGAAAGCTCAGGAGAATTCTAACAGGCAAGGCTTCCCAAAGACAGGCTAAAAGGTCACATTAAGCCAGGCATTTGAGGTCTACAATGTGTGGTCCATGTGTGTTTTGACTTGCAACTATGGCTGCCAATTCTTTAAGAATAAAATCGTTTGCTATCCTTCCTGAGATTCCCAGTGATCTGTGAAAAGCTACCCTGGGCCTAGATCTCAGTTTCCAAGGGCGACTCTCATGCCTGGCCTCCTAAAATCCCAACACAATACATGGCAATACTTCTTTGAGGTTAGTTCCAGAACTCAGTCTCTAAGGGGAATCACAGCAGTGTTCAAGCCCAGGTGTACCCAGTCATCTCTTCCAACGGCCACAAAAATGACCACAATAAAAACCAAAACACTTCCACATGGCCCTCATCTTCTTCCATATAGACACTCATCATAACCTCAGGCTGTAGGTTTCCATGAGGGCCACAGACAAAGACAGTATCCAAAATAAGGTCCTTTGCCCCCATTTGCCTAAAGTCAGTGTGGCAGGTACACTCTACATGTGAACCAGGTGTGATCAAAGAGGCCTGGCGTTAATATGGCTCTGATTCTCCATTTTGTGGCCTAATGACTGAGGGGTTTACATTCTTTTTGTTAATTGGAGTCATGAGAAAACCCAAGAACCTATGGCCTAACCTCTGCAGTGATTTGAAGAACTCATTTGACCCAAAAGATCCCTATCCTCAAAGATGGAGGTCAGGAACCTTACAGAGCAAGGCAAGAGACTTAATCCACAATGACTGCTCTTTTCGCTATTTTGGTTTTAGATGCACATATGGGATTTTTTTAGATCCATCAGGTGCTGAGAATCTAAGCCACAACCTCACACAGGGCCAAGAAGCTGATTCAGACACATCCCTTTCTAAAGCAATTAAGCAAAGAGCCACAGCTGATGCCCATACATTTCCATTTGAAAACTCTTCAGTCTTTTCAAAGGGGTGCCTGAAGCAAAGACCTTCCTGACATTCAGGGCAACAGTACAATAGGTAAGCAAAAGGCCCAAAGCAGAGTTTCTCTACTGAGACTTTCCTGGTCACACTGATATCTGAGTTTTCTGAGATGCTCACCATTCCCTTCAGCTATCCAGTACATAGCCGTGTCACAGAGCTTGGAGGTGGTACATATCTTGGACACAAAACCATGAGCCTATTCTGGAGATTGTCCAGAATTCAGAAAGAAAACAGCAACTTATGTAGATATTAGGAGTGACCCATCCATAAGGTAAGCCGCAGATCATTCATAAATAGGGCAGGATAAATCCTGGAAAGATTTCTACTAGACAGGACATATGTATTGATGCGCTCTCTTGTCTAATGTCTACAACCATGGACACAGTGGGGTACACAGACATAGAAACACTCGCCTTGTCAAAAGACTTACTAGAAACAATTCACACCAAACCAAACCAAACAACTTTCCTACCTATACTCAGAACATGAGACAAACCAAAAACCCACACCCACACCCACACAGACCCCCAAGTAGGTCTGTGAAAATACGGAGTGTCCTTTGACTGGTGGGCCTTAATATATTCCCCCATAATGGGCTGTCCTGTCTCAGATCTGGTCTCTGTGTCCAACTCTATGAAGCTGTCAGGAGCCAGTGGTGAGCCACTACCTTCTTTCTCAGAAAAAGCCCCTCTTCAGACCTTCTTGGCATTTGGCCATCCTCACATCAGTAGGTACCAAGAAAGACTGTCTCTGTCCTTGGAAATTCCAAACAAGTTTGACCACTGGGAGTTGGACTTGGACTGGCTCTGGGTGCCTGGCTTCCTGTATCCCAAGTTCAGAGAGTTCCATCACCAAGGAAGTTAGTTGAGGTCACTTCCTTCAGGAACTGAATGAGGTCACTGCCTTGGAAACCACTTTGTCCTCACAGTTGCTTCCAAGGGTCCCATGAGATGGATGCTGCCCCTATTTCCCGTGACACTTTCAAAAGTTAGAATTGTATATCACCCATAGGCACCCGGGAACAGCTCTCCACAAAGGCCTGGTTTGGTCCATCTTCTCTACATTAAGAAGAGAGAGGCTGATTC